>NW_026610964.1:0-142265 GCF_029499605.1 Hyla sarda | reverse complement strand
TCCCGGATTTGCCAGGAACCCTTCTTACTCCTCCTACTTGCATGTGACACTGGGCTTAGGATCTGCATAGGAAACACACACACAAGCACACACCTACCTTTGTTGCCTGCAGATGCCTCCTTGGCTGTCCCCAAACGGTATCAAACCAACACCCACGGGAAGCTGTAAGCATAGAGGACATGCCTGCACCCCATTGGACTTACCTGTGTGGGTTAAATCCGGGTTATTTGACAACCTATGGCGGTGATGGTTCTGCTCAGGCAGAGCAGTGCTGATGCTCCTCATAAAGCTGTCGCTGCTGTGAAGGTTCTAGGTGACATCACAAATCCCTATGGTTACATACACAACAAAGCTGGGTTGTTGTTGTTTACACTCTGCAAGGCCTGTGGAAGTGAGTGACATCATAGCACTGTAGTTCTGAGGGTTGTAGATGGATGCAACAATCTCCTGTTGCTTCTATGAAGGCCGTAATAGACGACATCACCAAACAGCTCCATAGTCACATACACAGCAAAGGAGAGATGTTGTTTACACCTAGTGATGTCAGTGGTATTGAGTGACATCATAGCACAGTGCTAAGGCTCCTGGGCCTGGACACAGCAGCGGCTGCAATATCTCAACGGAGAATACGTTTATATATATGTGTGTGTGTGCGCGTATATATATATAATATATATATATATATATATATATATATTTCTCCGCCGAAATCACTTTTAAACCCATTTCCACCTTTTTTTCCCTTCTCTTCCTCTTACTTTTTTTTCACGTTTTTTTACGTTTTTCTCCTTTTCGCCTCTTTTCTGGGCGTATTATTCTTCTTTTTCTTCTTTTTTTTCGTCTAATGCATACCCCATCAGTGCAGCAATGCTTATTCAATACCGCCAGCAGATGGAGACACTGGGGGATAATTTTCTAAGGATTTATACTGATTTTTCCTGTCTGAATTTGTCGCACAGAAAGTTGCAGGCCAAATATGTGCGACATTTCTGCGACTTTAGCTTCTAGAGCATTTTTACAACATTATACATAGGTGCTGAATACATAAAAAGCGACTGTTCAGCGACAGACAAGTCGCATCGGCTGAAAGTAGGCCAGAATGTCAGTCCATGTTGGAGCAGGTTTAGATACAGTCTAAAGCATAGATCTCAAAGTCTGTGCACAGAATTTAGCAAGGGCCTCGCACCTTCTGATGCATCAGGTAGGTGCACAATAGCATAGCCTAACCCTCTGTACTTTGGTCTATATTGATGGGGGACATAGACAGCCAGCTGATGACCAATCCATTAGTGCAATGGATGGCTGGAAGCATTTGTCTTTGCCTTTGCAATACCACAGAAGCAATGCATGGTCAATGTACAGCAATGACACACCTGTGTGAACAGCCAGGAGACCCCCCCCCCCCCCCCCCCATGTTATGTTACATAGTTACATAGTTAGTACGGTCGAAAAAAGACATATGTCCATCAAGTTCAACCAGGGAATTAAGGGGTAGGGGTGTGGCGCGATATTGGGGAAGGGATGAGATTTTATATTTCTTCATAAGCATTAATCTTATTTTGTCAATTAGGAACATTCAGCACCCACCCGCTATCAAGGCAGCTGCCTATCATGTCATGCCCTACCTGCACAGGTGTGCTGGCTACTCAAATGATCCATAAGGAGGCCATTTAGTCAGCAGCAGCAGAAGTCCTGTGCCTGGATGCTCCAACAGCGGCCAGACACAAGCAGAAGCAGAAGCAGCAGAAGCAGCAGCAGCACCACCTTTTGCTTTTTGGCTGCAGAAGCAGCAGCAGCAAGGCCCACAGGGCTGGCTAGCTGGCTAGCCAGCAAGCAAGCAGGTAGCAATGAAAGTAGGAATCTTTCTTTTTAACCCTGTAAGGGGGTGGTGCACTGTACCCGAAGATACTGCCATATCGGGTCAATGCATAGGGCGACGGAAGCAAGCTTCGAAATCAGCCCCCGTTCTCAAAAATCCATTTAATATATGGTCCCCAGATAGGGGACGTATCAGATATTAAACTGATAAGAACAGATACTACACTTGATCTTAGCCAAAAGGCCGAGAAGCGATAACCGTGAAAGGGGCGGGCCCAACAAGGTCCCCTTCATGGGCACTATCACTGCTTGCTGTCAGGGAGGCTGCCAGACAATTTTCCATGCACACTCTGGGCTGGGGGGCAGTCAACCACCAGTACACACAGCAGAACCTAAACCCATACCATTATTGCTAAGCAGCAAGACAGGGGCCCATTGCACTCCCACGGGGCCTTTTTAAATGCAATCCATAACCCGGATTTGCCAGGAACCCTTCTTACTCCTCCTACTTGCATGTGACACTGGGCTTAGGATCTGCATAGGAAACACACACACAAGCACACACCTACCTTTGTTGCCTGCAGATGCCTCCTTGGCTGTCCCCAAACGGTATCAAACCAACACCCACGGGAAGCTGTAAGCATAGAGGACATGCCTGCACCCCATTGGACTTACCTGTGTGGGTTAAATCCGGGTTATTTGACAACCTATGGCGGTGATGGTTCTGCTCAGGCAGAGCAGTGCTGATGCTCCTCATAAAGCTGTCGCTGCTGTGAAGGTTCTAGGTGACATCACAAATCCCTATGGTTACATACACAACAAAGCTGGGTTGTTGTTGTTTACACTCTGCAAGGCCTGTGGAAGTGAGTGACATCATAGCACTGTAGTTCTGAGGGTTGTAGATGGATGCAACAATCTCCTGTTGCTTCTATGAAGGCCGTAATAGACGACATCACCAAACAGCTCCATAGTCACATACACAGCAAAGGAGAGATGTTGTTTACACCTAGTGATGTCAGTGGTATTGAGTGACATCATAGCACAGTGCTAAGGCTCCTGGGCCTGGACACAGCAGCGGCTGCAATATCTCAACGGAGAATACGTTTTATATATATGTGTGTGTGTGCGCGTATATATATATATATATATATATATATATATATATATATATATATATATTTCTCCGCCGAAATCACTTTTAAACCCATTTCCACCTTTTTTTCCCTTCTCTTCCTCTTACTTTTTTTTCACGTTTTTTTTACGTTTTTCTCCTTTTCGCCTCTTTTCTGGGCGTATTATTCTTCTTTTTCTTCTTTTTTTTCGTCTAATGCATACCCCATCAGTGCAGCAATGCTTATTCAATACCGCCAGCAGATGGAGACACTGGGGGATAATTTTCTAAGGATTTATACTGATTTTTCCTGTCTGAATTTGTCGCACAGAAAGTTGCAGGCCAAATATGTGCGACATTTCTGCGACTTTAGCTTCTAGAGCATTTTTTACAACATTATACATAGGTGCTGAATACATAAAAAGCGACTGTTCAGCGACAGACAAGTCGCATCGGCTGAAAGTAGGCCAGAATGTCAGTCCATGTTGGAGCAGGTTTAGATACAGTCTAAAGCATAGATCTCAAAGTCTGTGCACAGAATTTAGCAAGGGCCTCGCACCTTCTGATGCATCAGGTAGGTGCACAATAGCATAGCCTAACCCTCTGTACTTTGGTCTATATTGATGCGGGACATAGACAGCCAGCTGATGACCAATCCATTAGTGCAATGGATGGCTGGAAGCATTTGTCTTTGCCTTTGCAATACCACAGAAGCAATGCATGGTCAATGTACAGCAATGACACACCTGTGTGAACAGCCAGGAGACCCCCCCCCCCCATGTTATGTTACATAGTTACATAGTTAGTACGGTCGAAAAAAGACATATGTCCATCAAGTTCAACCAGGGAATTAAGGGGTAGGGGTGTGGCGCGATATTGGGGAAGGGATGAGATTTTATATTTCTTCATAAGCATTAATCTTATTTTGTCAATTAGGAACATTCAGCACCCACCCGCTATCAAGGCAGCTGCCTATCATGTCATGCCCTACCTGCACAGGTGTGCTGGCTACTCAAATGATCCAATTAAGGAGGCCATTTAGTCAGCAGCAGCAGAAGTCCTGTGCCTGGACGCTCCAACAGCGGCCAGAGACAAGCAGAAGCAGAAGCAGCAGAAGCAGCAGCAGCACCACCTTTTGCTTTTTGGCTGCAGAAGCAGCAGCAGCAAGGCCCACAGGGCTGGCTAGCTGGCTAGCCAGCAAGCAAGCAGGTAGCAATGAAAGTAGGAATCTTTCTTTTTAACCCTGTAAGGGGGTGGTGCACTGTACCCGAAGATACTGCCATATCGGGTCAATGCATAGGGCGACGGAAGCAGCTTCGAAATCAGCCCCCGTTCTCAAAAATCCATTTAATATATGGTCCCCAGATAGGGGACGTATCAGATATTAAACTGATAAGAACAGATACTACACTTGATCTTAGCCAAAAGGCCGAGAAGCGATAACCGTGAAAGGGGCGGGCCCAACAAGGTCCCCTTCATGGGCACTATCACTGCTTGCTGTCAGGGAGGCTGCCAGACAATTTTCCATGCACACTCTGGGCTGGGGGGCAGTCAACCACCAGTACACACAGCAGAACCTAAACCCATACCATTATTGCTAAGCAGCAAGACAGGGGCCCATTGCACTCCCACGGGGCCTTTTTAAATGCAATCCATAACCCGGATTTGCCAGGAACCCTTCTTACTCCTCCTACTTGCATGTGACACTGGGCTTAGGATCTGCATAGGAAACACACACACAAGCACACACCTACCTTTGTTGCCTGCAGATGCCTCCTTGGCTGTCCCCAAACGGTATCAAACCAACACCCACGGGAAGCTGTAAGCATAGAGGACATGCCTGCACCCCATTGGACTTACCTGTGTGGGTTAAATCCGGGTTATTTGACAACCTATGGCGGTGATGGTTCTGCTCAGGCAGAGCAGTGCTGATGCTCCTCATAAAGCTGTCGCTGCTGTGAAGGTTCTAGGTGACATCACAAATCCCTATGGTTACATACACAACAAAGCTGGGTTGTTGTTGTTTACACTCTGCAAGGCCTGTGGAAGTGAGTGACATCATAGCACTGTAGTTCTGAGGGTTGTAGATGGATGCAACAATCTCCTGTTGCTTCTATGAAGGCCGTAATAGACGACATCACCAAACAGCTCCATAGTCACATACACAGCAAAGGAGAGATGTTGTTTACACCTAGTGATGTCAGTGGTATTGAGTGACATCATAGCACAGTGCTAAGGCTCCTGGGCCTGGGACACAGCAGCGGCTGCAATATCTCAACGGAGAATACGTTTATATATATGTGTGTGTGTGCGCGTATATATATATATATATATATATATATATATATATATATATATATATTTCTCCGCCGAAATCACTTTTAAACCCATTTCCACCTTTTTTTCCCTTCTCTTCCTCTTACTTTTTTTTCACGTTTTTTTACGTTTTTCTCCTTTTCGCCTCTTTTCTGGGCGTATTATTCTTCTTTTTCTTCTTTTTTTTCGTCTAATGCATACCCCATCAGTGCAGCAATGCTTATTCAATACCGCCAGCAGATGGAGACACTGGGGGATAATTTTCTAAGGATTTATACTGATTTTTCCTGTCTGAATTTGTCGCACAGAAAGTTGCAGGCCAAATATGTGCGACATTTCTGCGACTTTAGCTTCTAGAGCATTTTTACAACATTATACATAGGTGCTGAATACATAAAAAGCGACTGTTCAGCGACAGACAAGTCGCATCGGCTGAAAGTAGGCCAGAATGTCAGTCCATGTTGGAGCAGGTTTAGATACAGTCTAAAGCATAGATCTCAAAGTCTGTGCACAGAATTTAGCAAGGGCCTCGCACCTTCTGATGCATCAGGTAGGTGCACAATAGCATAGCCTAACCCTCTGTACTTTGGTCTATATTGATGCGGGACATAGACAGCCAGCTGATGACCAATCCATTAGTGCAATGGATGGCTGGAAGCATTTGTCTTTGCCTTTGCAATACCACAGAAGCAATGCATGGTCAATGTACAGCAATGACACACCTGTGTGAACAGCCAGGAGACCCCCCCCCCCCCCCCCCCATGTTATGTTACATAGTTACATAGTTAGTACGGTCGAAAAAAGACATATGTCCATCAAGTTCAACCAGGGAATTAAGGGGTAGGGGTGTGGCGCGATATTGGGGAAGGGATGAGATTTTATATTTCTTCATAAGCATTAATCTTATTTTGTCAATTAGGAACATTCAGCACCCACCCGCTATCAAGGCAGCTGCCTATCATGTCATGCCCTACCTGCACAGGTGTGCTGGCTACTCAAATGATCCAATTAAGGAGGCCATTTAGTCAGCAGCAGCAGAAGTCCTGTGCCTGGACGCTCCAACAGCGGCCAGACACAAGCAGAAGCAGAAGCAGCAGAAGCAGCAGCAGCACCACCTTTTGCTTTTTGGCTGCAGAAGCAGCAGCAGCAAGGCCCACAGGGCTGGCTAGCTGGCTAGCCAGCAAGCAAGCAGGTAGCAATGAAAGTAGGAATCTTTCTTTTTAACCCTGTAAGGGGGTGGTGCACTGTACCCGAAGATACTGCCATATCGGGTCAATGCATAGGGCGACGGAAGCAAGCTTCGAAATCAGCCCCCGTTCTCAAAAATCCATTTAATATATGGTCCCCAGATAGGGGACGTATCAGATATTAAACTGATAAGAACAGATACTACACTTGATCTTAGCCAAAAGGCCGAGAAGCGATAACCGTGAAAGGGGCGGGCCCAACAAGGTCCCCTTCATGGGCACTATCACTGCTTGCTGTCAGGGAGGCTGCCAGACAATTTTCCATGCACACTCTGGGCTGGGGGGCAGTCAACCACCAGTACACACAGCAGAACCTAAACCCATACCATTATTGCTAAGCAGCAAGACAGGGGCCCATTGCACTCCCACGGGGCCTTTTTAAATGCAATCCATAACCCGGATTTGCCAGGAACCCTTCTTACTCCTCCTACTTGCATGTGACACTGGGCTTAGGATCTGCATAGGAAACACACACACACAAGCACACACCTACCTTTGTTGCCTGCAGATGCCTCCTTGGCTGTCCCCAAACGGTATCAAACCAACACCCACGGGAAGCTGTAAGCATAGAGGACATGCCTGCACCCCATTGGACTTACCTGTGTGGGTTAAATCCGGGTTATTTGACAACCTATGGCGGTGATGGTTCTGCTCAGGCAGAGCAGTGCTGATGCTCCTCATAAAGCTGTCGCTGCTGTGAAGGTTCTAGGTGACATCACAAATCCCTATGGTTACATACACAACAAAGCTGGGTTGTTGTTGTTTACACTCTGCAAGGCCTGTGGAAGTGAGTGACATCATAGCACTGTAGTTCTGAGGGTTGTAGATGGATGCAACAATCTCCTGTTGCTTCTATGAAGGCCGTAATAGACGACATCACCAAACAGCTCCATAGTCACATACACAGCAAAGGAGAGATGTTGTTTACACCTAGTGATGTCAGTGGTATTGAGTGACATCATAGCACAGTGCTAAGGCTCCTGGGCCTGGACACAGCAGCGGCTGCAATATCTCAACGGAGAATACGTTTATATATATGTGTGTGTGTGCGCGTATATATATATATATATATATATATATATATATATATATATATATATATATATTTCTCCGCCGAAATCACTTTTAAACCCATTTCCACCTTTTTTTCCCTTCTCTTCCTCTTACTTTTTTTTCACGTTTTTTTACGTTTTTCTCCTTTTCGCCTCTTTTCTGGGCGTATTATTCTTCTTTTTCTTCTTTTTTTTCGTCTAATGCATACCCCATCAGTGCAGCAATGCTTATTCAATACCGCCAGCAGATGGAGACACTGGGGGATAATTTTCTAAGGATTTATACTGATTTTTCCTGTCTGAATTTGTCGCACAGAAAGTTGCAGGCCAAATATGTGCGACATTTCTGCGACTTTAGCTTCTAGAGCATTTTTACAACATTATACATAGGTGCTGAATACATAAAAAGCGACTGTTCAGCGACAGACAAGTCGCATCGGCTGAAAGTAGGCCAGAATGTCAGTCCATGTTGGAGCAGGTTTAGATACAGTCTAAAGCATAGATCTCAAAGTCTGTGCACAGAATTTAGCAAGGGCCTCGCACCTTCTGATGCATCAGGTAGGTGCACAATAGCATAGCCTAACCCTCTGTACTTTGGTCTATATTGATGCGGGACATAGACAGCCAGCTGATGACCAATCCATTAGTGCAATGGATGGCTGGAAGCATTTGTCTTTGCCTTTGCAATACCACAGAAGCAATGCATGGTCAATGTACAGCAATGACACACCTGTGTGAACAGCCAGGAGACCCCCCCCCCCCCCCCCCCATGTTATGTTACATAGTTACATAGTTAGTACGGTCGAAAAAAGACATATGTCCATCAAGTTCAACCAGGGAATTAAGGGGTAGGGGTGTGGCGCGATATTGGGGAAGGGATGAGATTTTATATTTCTTCATAAGCATTAATCTTATTTTGTCAATTAGGAACATTCAGCACCCACCCGCTATCAAGGCAGCTGCCTATCATGTCATGCCCTACCTGCACAGGTGTGCTGGCTACTCAAATGATCCAATTAAGGAGGCCATTTAGTCAGCAGCAGCAGAAGTCCTGTGCCTGGACGCTCCAACAGCGGCCAGACACAAGCAGAAGCAGAAGCAGCAGAAGCAGCAGCAGCACCACCTTTTGCTTTTTGGCTGCAGAAGCAGCAGCAGCAAGGCCCACAGGGCTGGCTAGCTGGCTAGCCAGCAAGCAAGCAGGTAGCAATGAAAGTAGGAATCTTTCTTTTTAACCCTGTAAGGGGGTGGTGCACTGTACCCGAAGATACTGCCATATCGGGTCAATGCATAGGGCGACGGAAGCAAGCTTCGAAATCAGCCCCCGTTCTCAAAAATCCATTTAATATATGGTCCCCAGATAGGGGACGTATCAGATATTAAACTGATAAGAACAGATACTACACTTGATCTTAGCCAAAAGGCCGAGAAGCGATAACCGTGAAAGGGGCGGGCCCAACAAGGTCCCCTTCATGGGCACTATCACTGCTTGCTGTCAGGGAGGCTGCCAGACAATTTTCCATGCACACTCTGGGCTGGGGGGCAGTCAACCACCAGTACACACAGCAGAACCTAAACCCATACCATTATTGCTAAGCAGCAAGACAGGGGCCCATTGCACTCCCACGGGGCCTTTTTAAATGCAATCCATAACCCGGATTTGCCAGGAACCCTTCTTACTCCTCCTACTTGCATGTGACACTGGGCTTAGGATCTGCATAGGAAACACACACACAAGCACACACCTACCTTTGTTGCCTGCAGATGCCTCCTTGGCTGTCCCCAAACGGTATCAAACCAACACCCACGGGAAGCTGTAAGCATAGAGGACATGCCTGCACCCCATTGGACTTACCTGTGTGGGTTAAATCCGGGTTATTTGACAACCTATGGCGGTGATGGTTCTGCTCAGGCAGAGCAGTGCTGATGCTCCTCATAAAGCTGTCGCTGCTGTGAAGGTTCTAGGTGACATCACAAATCCCTATGGTTACATACACAACAAAGCTGGGTTGTTGTTGTTTACACTCTGCAAGGCCTGTGGAAGTGAGTGACATCATAGCACTGTAGTTCTGAGGGTTGTAGATGGATGCAACAATCTCCTGTTGCTTCTATGAAGGCCGTAATAGACGACATCACCAAACAGCTCCATAGTCACATACACAGCAAAGGAGAGATGTTGTTTACACCTAGTGATGTCAGTGGTATTGAGTGACATCATAGCACAGTGCTAAGGCTCCTGGGCCTGGACACAGCAGCGGCTGCAATATCTCAACGGAGAATACGTTTATATATATGTGTGTGTGTGCGCGTATATATATATATATATATATATATATATATATATATATATATATATTTCTCCGCCGAAATCACTTTTAAACCCATTTCCACCTTTTTTTCCCTTCTCTTCCTCTTACTTTTTTTTCACGTTTTTTTACGTTTTTCTCCTTTTCGCCTCTTTTCTGGGCGTATTATTCTTCTTTTTCTTCTTTTTTTTCGTCTAATGCATACCCCATCAGTGCAGCAATGCTTATTCAATACCGCCAGCAGATGGAGACACTGGGGGATAATTTTCTAAGGATTTATACTGATTTTTCCTGTCTGAATTTGTCGCACAGAAAGTTGCAGGCCAAATATGTGCGACATTTCTGCGACTTTAGCTTCTAGAGCATTTTTACAACATTATACATAGGTGCTGAATACATAAAAAGCGACTGTTCAGCGACAGACAAGTCGCATCGGCTGAAAGTAGGCCAGAATGTCAGTCCATGTTGGAGCAGGTTTAGATACAGTCTAAAGCATAGATCTCAAAGTCTGTGCACAGAATTTAGCAAGGGCCTCGCACCTTCTGATGCATCAGGTAGGTGCACAATAGCATAGCCTAACCCTCTGTACTTTGGTCTATATTGATGCGGGACATAGACAGCCAGCTGATGACCAATCCATTAGTGCAATGGATGGCTGGAAGCATTTGTCTTTGCCTTTGCAATACCACAGAAGCAATGCATGGTCAATGTACAGCAATGACACACCTGTGTGAACAGCCAGGAGACCCCCCCCCCCCCCCCATGTTATGTTACATAGTTACATAGTTAGTACGGTCGAAAAAAGACATATGTCCATCAAGTTCAACCAGGGAATTAAGGGGTAGGGGTGTGGCGCGATATTGGGGAAGGGATGAGATTTTATATTTCTTCATAAGCATTAATCTTATTTTGTCAATTAGGAACATTCAGCACCCACCCGCTATCAAGGCAGCTGCCTATCATGTCATGCCCTACCTGCACAGGTGTGCTGGCTACTCAAATGATCCAATTAAGGAGGCCATTTAGTCAGCAGCAGCAGAAGTCCTGTGCCTGGACGCTCCAACAGCGGCTAGACACAAGCAGAAGCAGAAGCAGCAGAAGCAGCAGCAGCACCACCTTTTGCTTTTTGGCTGCAGAAGCAGCAGCAGCAAGGCCCACAGGGCTGGCTAGCTGGCTAGCCAGCAAGCAAGCAGGTAGCAATGAAAGTAGGAATCTTTCTTTTTAACCCTGTAAGGGGGTGGTGCACTGTACCCGAAGATACTGCCATATCGGGTCAATGCATAGGGCGACGGAAGCAAGCTTCGAAATCAGCCCCCGTTCTCAAAAATCCATTTAATATATGGTCCCCAGATAGGGGACGTATCAGATATTAAACTGATAAGAACAGATAAGGTTTCAACAAAATTTTATTGAATAAATAAGAAACCATACAGAATTTAAAATGCAAAATAATAAAAGGTTCACAAAAGTTTTAAAATACAAATAATAAAACCAGTTATAAAAGGAGAAAAAATAAAAATGGCAGGATAAAACATTATACAAATGTCATAAAAACTGATTATATTGTTATTTCGTTCCATAGAGGCAGACACCACATGGATGCTGCCTCGCTGGCCCCCAACTGTTTCTTGTCTCTTAGGTAATAGATGTACATCTCACTCAGGGCCAGCTTTATACAGTTTTTAACATCAATAAAATCATGTTTAAAAAGTAAGATGTTCCTAACTTTCCAGATGGCATTTTTAAAACAATTAATAATCATCCAGCAGATCATCTGCTGTTTAAAATTGGGGCAGTTAAAAAGACCGTAAAAGACACATTCGTGATTAAAATCTTTTAGGCCGCAGGCCCACTTCAAAAGTGGGCCTACCTTCCTCCAAAGCTCCCGTGCAAAAGGGCAGTTCCAAAATATGTGCAGCACCGTTTCGTCCACTCCGCAGCCATCTCTCGGGCACTTGGCTCTCGCCACCAGTCCTCGCCTGTGCTGGAACTCACGAGTAGGGAGGCACTGGTGGACGATTGCCCAGGCAAGATCCCTGTGTACATTCGCCAGAAACTTCCCGTACACGTTCCGCCATACCTTTTTGGATCTTGCCTGTGTGAAATTGGACACTGCCAGGGTAACCTCACTCCGCCTGAGGACCTTTGATACCTTTCTCTGGTCCCCCAGTATGTCAGGCTCCAAATCTTGGAGACCTAGGAGCCTGACTGTCTTTTCCAACACCACATAATGTTTTGGGGGACACAGAAGCACCGGAGCGTTCAGAGGGATGCGCAACCATCTTTTAAAAACCATGCCCGCAGCGTACCTTAAAAAGCAGCTAAAAATGCCATCGGATTTAATAATTTTAAAACAGAAACAGAAATACTTTATGTAAAAGAAAGTAAAAAGGTTAGGAACATCTTTCCCGCCATTATCTTTACTTTTGTACATAAAATCACGCTTTAATTTCTCCATTTTTGAACCCCATAAAAAAGTAAAAACAATTCTAGTTACTTTTTTAATGTATAAAATAGATGGAGGAAATACCATGGCAATGTATAGCATAATAGGGAGTAAAACCATCTTTATTATTAAAATCTTCCCCTCCATGGTAAGGTTTCTAAGATTCCACATTAAAATCTTCTTCTCCATCTTAGCTATAGCTGAATCCCAGTTAGGGCTCCCATCATTGACCTGGTTAAAAACAATACCTAAAACTTTAATTTGATCCTGTTGCATTGTGACTCCTGGGGTGATGGATGAATCCCAGGAGCCAATATAAAAACAGTCACATTTATCTGTGTTTAGCTTAAAACCAGAGACCTCGCAGAAATAGCTGGTGTTCCTCAATGCCCCCCTCATGGATGGAGAGTCCGGGCACAGTATGGTGACATCATCCATGTACCCCAACACCTTTAGATGGGTCCCTCCTCCACCAGGTATCAGTACGCCTCTTACTACCCGGTCTTTTCTGAGGAGGGCCATCAGTGGTTCGATTGCGCAAATAAAAAGGAGTGGGGACAGGGGGCAGCCCTGTTTGACACCTGATAAAAGAGGAACACCGCTGGTTAAAAAGCCATTAACAGAGACTTGACTAAAACAGGATCGGTATAAAAGCATGATTCGGCTTAAAATCGTTTCAGGCACTGCCATCTTTTTAAGAACTAAAAACAGGTATTCATGGGAGACCCTATCAAAGGCTTTTTCAAAGTCTAAGGATAAAATTGCTACAGTTTGATTTCTATCCTTAAAATACCATAAAACATCTCTTAAAATATTTAGGGATTCAGCTATAGACCTTCCAGGTACCCCACAAACCTGATTTGGGTGAATTAATTTATGAATAAAAGGTTTAAAACGGACAGCTAATAACTTGGCTAAAACTTTATAATCGACATTTAAAAGTGTGATGGGGCGCCAATTTTTTAGCATATCCTTTTCACCCTTTTTAAAAAGTAATGATACAATCCCCCTCCTCCAGGAAGGGGGAAGTTCATTAACAATAAAAGTTTCTTTATACAATAAAACCATATCATCCTTTAAAATATCCCAAAAAGCTAAATAAAATTCGATGGGTAAACCATCTTCCCCAGGGGCCTTCCCACTAGAAAAACTTTTAAAAACAAATAAAAGTTCATCTAAGTTAAGATCACGGGATAAAACCTCCTGGTCTAAAACATCTAGCTTAAAATCAAGGGAATTAAGAACATGTTCTAAAAAGGATGGATTAAGATCTTTCTTATTAAAAAGAAGCTGGTAGAAGTTAAAAACTGCATCTAACATGCCTTTTGGAGTGGATTCACCCTCAAGGTTTTGGATGATATCCCTCCTATTCATCACTTTTTTAAAAAAGAAACGGGAACATTTCTCGCCCTCCTCCAGGTGCTGCACATGTGAGTTAAAAATGATTTGTTTCCCTTTCTTTTCTATGGCATGTTTTATTTCAGTTTTAAGGTTTAAAATATCATTTTCTACATCCATACCAGCTTCTTTCAATTTAAAAAGTACATTTAAACGCATGTTAAGAACATAAAACCACTGTTTTTCCATTTTTGCCTTCTTCTTACCTGCTTTGATAAAAAAAAATCTGATTTTAGATTTGGTGCCCTCCCACCAGTGCAGCATAGGCTCGTGGGGTTTTCTTTGTGATTGCCAGCACTGGTAGGTCCGCACAAACTCCTCTTTTATCTCAGGGTCCTCTAGGAGTGTGGTGTTTAATCTCCAGAGGCCCCTTTTTGCTTTTTGCTCCCCCTCTAGCTCCAGGACCACCAAGAGGAGCTTATGATCAGAGAAGATATTCTGCTCGAGCGTGCATTTCAGGGGTTTAAAAGCTCTAGAGGAAAAAATAAAATCGATTCTGGAGCTCACTCTTCCATTGGACCATGTGGCGCCCGGGTCCTCCGGCAAGAGATCCTTCCAGCAATCTTTCAAGTTAAAATCATCAATAAAATTTTTAAGCAGGTAAGAAGTGCGGTCTTTACGATTAATATCCCCACCCTGCCGGTGTTCCCCATCACGTATGCAGTTAAAATCACCTCCCACCAGCAGGGGGGAAGACCCAACACAAAACAGTGGTAAAATTTCAAATAGTTCTGCCCGCTCCTGTTTATCAGGAGGGGCATACACATTTAAAACACGAATTAAAAGTCCATTAAAATATAGATGAATTAAAAGAGCTCTGCCAGGCACAATCTCAGTTACTGTATGAATAGAAAAGGACTGGCCTCGGCAGAGCAGCCCAACACCCACAGAACGACAGTCATTTGCACCGGACCATATGGATGGGCCCAGCTTCCAGTCTTCTTTTAAGTCTTTATAGTCCATTTTACTAGGGATTCCACATTCTTGTAGCAGGCAAAGGTCAAAGTCACATGTCTCTAGATAAGAAAATAAAGCAGCCCTGCGATCAGGGCTCTTTAAGGACCTCACATTGAGTGAGGCAATTTTTACAGGGATAGGCATAGTTTATGGAGAGTCCGTGCTTGGAGAATCAAAGTCAATAATAAGCTGCGTACCGTCATCCCCCGCCTGCGGGGTCATCAGCTCCTTAATGTTCTGAGGGTCGGAGCTTGAGATCGATGATGCCCCGACCCTGAGCTCGCTCTCGTCCGAACTACGGCACGCCGCTTTCCTTTGAATGTCTTCCTCTTCTTCTTCTCTTTGTCTTTTAAATGTCATACTGCTGTCCATATCCTCTGTGTTGCTCTCACTCGATGTAATCTCTGGCCCCCGGCTGATGGATCTGCGTCTTCTTTCATCTTTTGACGACTGGAACTGCTGCACAGGGGCCTGTGAGGCCTCTTTTCCGGAACCTTTGCCGCTACCTTGGGAAGTTTTCATCGCTTGTTCCCCAGCAAGCGTTGCTGAGGACTGTTGCTCCAACTTCCCCATCGATCGACGATGGCCAGTTTTACCCACCGGGTCCACTGCTGGCGGGGCAGCAAACCCTGGTTTGGCGCCACTTGTCTTCTTGGCCCTGTCCTGTATAGGCGGAGTAACAGGACCGGGCTCAGACCTGGCCACCTGGCTCCCCTTCCGGCGGGCTTTCACCGGGGCCTCTTCGTCCGGAGCAGGGCGACCCTGGGCCAAGCCAGTACCTGGCTTAGGCTGCAATTTTGGGTCCACCTCTGCCCCCACCGAGGCCCGTCGGCTGCCACCCGCCACAGGTGAGCCCCCTTCAGAAGTTTCGGCGGGCTCTTGAGCCAGGTAGGAAGTCGATCGACGTCTTTCAATTTCCCGGGCAGTAAACTCGATCACCCGCCCGGGCTTCGTGGAATCCCCATGGCCTCCCCCTAGCACTACCACCGGTGGGCCCCCCGATGGAGCACCAGAGGTCTTGGGCCTGGACCCATCAGTACCTGCCTTCTGGGGTTTGGGCATCTTAAAAAAGGACGTCTTTTGTCCTGTCCCCTCTTTGGGTGGGCCCAGCCTTGACCCACCCATCGTAGTTTTTGCTTTATGGGGACAGGAATTAAAATCATGATTTTCCTCTCCGCAGAGGTTACACCTTATCGTATGGCTACATCTTGAGGCTATGTGACCTTCTTGGCCACACCTATTGCAGCGAATCACACGCTCCGCGCCGCAGGTCTCCTGGGTGTGGCCAAACCTCAAGCAATTTCGGCAATACATAGGCATTTGAGGATAGAACAGGAAGCCCCGAACTCTCCCGATGGCAAAATTTGGGGGCGGATGGCAAAGACCCCCAATACCACCGGGATCCTTACGGAGCTTGACCCAGAACTTCCTCTTGCCGTTCCAGAACCGCACGGAGTTCAATATTTTGTTTGCGAATCGCACCTCTTCGCAGTATCGCCGAAGAAAAGTGGCTATATCCTCCGTGGTCACATGAGGGCTGTGCATAGCCACCACCAACGGTATATGTTCCTCACCATAGAGGAACTGGAACGAAAGACCGTCGAGTCGATCGTCCCTCTGGTCCGCACCAGACAAGGTTGCATAGATGTTATCGCAACACGCCGTGGCCGTGAAGGTGACGGTATACAGGCCACGGCTTTCCTGGTCATTTAGACACAGGATGTCCTCCCTATTGAGGCGGAAGTAGTCAAGAAGAATCACCTCCGCAATGAAGCGGAGGTTCTTCAACTGACGATGGCTCTCCGACACCTCTATGCGGATGGTATTTCGCATCGACATTTCCCCAGAGGGGAAAGCCCAGGAGAACGGCATCTTCCACACCCAGGGACTAAGCCCCTTCCCCAATAGCAGCAGGGGCTCGGAATCCCGCTATAAAAGCGGAACCCTTACCCAAGGCAGAGGTCGGGGGTACCCTAGGTGCTTCCGAAGCTACAGGTAACGCTCAACGTACCGAAAATGCCTTCTGAGACACAAGGTCCCAGAGACAGGGGGATCGCAACCCGTTGTCTGTGGACTAAGCCCGCTCCCCAATAGCAGCAAGGGGGTGAAGTCCCTCCGTAAGGAGAGACAATCCCCCAAGGCCGAGAAGCGGGGTACCACAGACACCTTCCGACCAGACCAAATGCAGATACTACACTTGATCTTAGCCAAAAGGCCGAGAAGCGATAACCGTGAAAGGGGCGGGCCCAACAAGGTCCCCTTCATGGGCACTATCACTGCTTGCTGTCAGGGAGGCTGCCAGACAATTTTCCATGCACACTCTGGGCTGGGGGGCAGTCAACCACCAGTACACACAGCAGAACCTAAACCCATACCATTATTGCTAAGCAGCAAGACAGGGGCCCATTGCACTCCCACGGGGCCTTTTTAAATGCAATCCATAACCCGGATTTGCCAGGAACCCTTCTTACTCCTCCTACTTGCATGTGACACTGGGCTTAGGATCTGCATAGGAAACACACACACAAGCACACACCTACCTTTGTTGCCTGCAGATGCCTCCTTGGCTGTCCCCAAACGGTATCAAACCAACACCCACGGGAAGCTGTAAGCATAGAGGACATGCCTGCACCCCATTGGACTTACCTGTGTGGGTTAAATCCGGGTTATTTGACAACCTATGGCGGTGATGGTTCTGCTCAGGCAGAGCAGTGCTGATGCTCCTCATAAAGCTGTCGCTGCTGTGAAGGTTCTAGGTGACATCACAAATCCCTATGGTTACATACACAACAAAGCTGGGTTGTTGTTGTTTACACTCTGCAAGGCCTGTGGAAGTGAGTGACATCATAGCACTGTAGTTCTGAGGGTTGTAGATGGATGCAACAATCTCCTGTTGCTTCTATGAAGGCCGTAATAGACGACATCACCAAACAGCTCCATAGTCACATACACAGCAAAGGAGAGATGTTGTTTACACCTAGTGATGTCAGTGGTATTGAGTGACATCATAGCACAGTGCTAAGGCTCCTGGGCCTGGACACAGCAGCGGCTGCAATATCTCAACGGAGAATACGTTTATATATATGTGTGTGTGTGCGCGTATATATATATATATATATATATATATATATATATATATATATATTTCTCCGCCGAAATCACTTTTAAACCCATTTCCACCTTTTTTTCCCTTCTCTTCCTCTTACTTTTTTTTCACGTTTTTTTACGTTTTTCTCCTTTTCGCCTCTTTTCTGGGCGTATTATTCTTCTTTTTCTTCTTTTTTTTCGTCTAATGCATACCCCATCAGTGCAGCAATGCTTATTCAATACCGCCAGCAGATGGAGACACTGGGGGATAATTTTCTAAGGATTTATACTGATTTTTCCTGTCTGAATTTGTCGCACAGAAAGTTGCAGGCCAAATATGTGCGACATTTCTGCGACTTTAGCTTCTAGAGCATTTTTACAACATTATACATAGGTGCTGAATACATAAAAAGCGACTGTTCAGCGACAGACAAGTCGCATCGGCTGAAAGTAGGCCAGAATGTCAGTCCATGTTGGAGCAGGTTTAGATACAGTCTAAAGCATAGATCTCAAAGTCTGTGCACAGAATTTAGCAAGGGCCTCGCACCTTCTGATGCATCAGGTAGGTGCACAATAGCATAGCCTAACCCTCTGTACTTTGGTCTATATTGATGCGGGACATAGACAGCCAGCTGATGACCAATCCATTAGTGCAATGGATGGCTGGAAGCATTTGTCTTTGCCTTTGCAATACCACAGAAGCAATGCATGGTCAATGTACAGCAATGACACACCTGTGTGAACAGCCAGGAGACCCCCCCCCCCCCCCCCATGTTATGTTACATAGTTACATAGTTAGTACGGTCGAAAAAAGACATATGTCCATCAAGTTCAACCAGGGAATTAAGGGGTAGGGGTGTGGCGCGATATTGGGGAAGGGATGAGATTTTATATTTCTTCATAAGCATTAATCTTATTTTGTCAATTAGGAACATTCAGCACCCACCCGCTATCAAGGCAGCTGCCTATCATGTCATGCCCTACCTGCACAGGTGTGCTGGCTACTCAAATGATCCAATTAAGGAGGCCATTTAGTCAGCAGCAGCAGAAGTCCTGTGCCTGGACGCTCCAACAGCGGCCAGACACAAGCAGAAGCAGAAGCAGCAGAAGCAGCAGCAGCACCACCTTTTGCTTTTTGGCTGCAGAAGCAGCAGCAGCAAGGCCCACAGGGCTGGCTAGCTGGCTAGCCAGCAAGCAAGCAGGTAGCAATGAAAGTAGGAATCTTTCTTTTTAACCCTGTAAGGGGGTGGTGCACTGTACCCGAAGATACTGCCATATCGGGTCAATGCATAGGGCGACGGAAGCAAGCTTCGAAATCAGCCCCCGTTCTCAAAAATCCATTTAATATATGGTCCCCAGATAGGGGACGTATCAGATATTAAACTGATAAGAACAGATACTACACTTGATCTTAGCCAAAAGGCCGAGAAGCGATAACCGTGAAAGGGGCGGGCCCAACAAGGTCCCCTTCATGGGCACTATCACTGCTTGCTGTCAGGGAGGCTGCCAGACAATTTTCCATGCACACTCTGGGCTGGGGGGCAGTCAACCACCAGTACACACAGCAGAACCTAAACCCATACCATTATTGCTAAGCAGCAAGACAGGGGCCCATTGCACTCCCACGGGGCCTTTTTAAATGCAATCCATAACCCGGATTTGCCAGGAACCCTTCTTACTCCTCCTACTTGCATGTGACACTGGGCTTAGGATCTGCATAGGAAACACACACACAAGCACACACCTACCTTTGTTGCCTGCAGATGCCTCCTTGGCTGTCCCCAAACGGTATCAAACCAACACCCACGGGAAGCTGTAAGCATAGAGGACATGCCTGCACCCCATTGGACTTACCTGTGTGGGTTAAATCCGGGTTATTTGACAACCTATGGCGGTGATGGTTCTGCTCAGGCAGAGCAGTGCTGATGCTCCTCATAAAGCTGTCGCTGCTGTGAAGGTTCTAGGTGACATCACAAATCCCTATGGTTACATACACAACAAAGCTGGGTTGTTGTTGTTTACACTCTGCAAGGCCTGTGGAAGTGAGTGACATCATAGCACTGTAGTTCTGAGGGTTGTAGATGGATGCAACAATCTCCTGTTGCTTCTATGAAGGCCGTAATAGACGACATCACCAAACAGCTCCATAGTCACATACACAGCAAAGGAGAGATGTTGTTTACACCTAGTGATGTCAGTGGTATTGAGTGACATCATAGCACAGTGCTAAGGCTCCTGGGCCTGGACACAGCAGCGGCTGCAATATCTCAACGGAGAATACGTTTATATATATGTGTGTGTGTGCGCGTATATATATATATATATATATATATATATATATATATTTCTCCGCCGAAATCACTTTTAAACCCATTTCCACCTTTTTTTCCCTTCTCTTCCTCTTACTTTTTTTTCACGTTTTTTTACGTTTTTCTCCTTTTCGCCTCTTTTCTGGGCGTATTATTCTTCTTTTTCTTCTTTTTTTTCGTCTAATGCATACCCCATCAGTGCAGCAATGCTTATTCAATACCGCCAGCAGATGGAGACACTGGGGGATAATTTTCTAAGGATTTATACTGATTTTTCCTGTCTGAATTTGTCGCACAGAAAGTTGCAGGCCAAATATGTGCGACATTTCTGCGACTTTAGCTTCTAGAGCATTTTTACAACATTATACATAGGTGCTGAATACATAAAAAGCGACTGTTCAGCGACAGACAAGTCGCATCGGCTGAAAGTAGGCCAGAATGTCAGTCCATGTTGGAGCAGGTTTAGATACAGTCTAAAGCATAGATCTCAAAGTCTGTGCACAGAATTTAGCAAGGGCCTCGCACCTTCTGATGCATCAGGTAGGTGCACAATAGCATAGCCTAACCCTCTGTACTTTGGTCTATATTGATGCGGGACATAGACAGCCAGCTGATGACCAATCCATTAGTGCAATGGATGGCTGGAAGCATTTGTCTTTGCCTTTGCAATACCACAGAAGCAATGCATGGTCAATGTACAGCAATGACACACCTGTGTGAACAGCCAGGAGACCCCCCCCCCCCCCCCCCCCCATGTTATGTTACATAGTTACATAGTTAGTACGGTCGAAAAAAGACATATGTCCATCAAGTTCAACCAGGGAATTAAGGGGTAGGGGTGTGGCGCGATATTGGGGAAGGGATGAGATTTTATATTTCTTCATAAGCATTAATCTTATTTTGTCAATTAGGAACATTCAGCACCCACCCGCTATCAAGGCAGCTGCCTATCATGTCATGCCCTACCTGCACAGGTGTGCTGGCTACTCAAATGATCCAATTAAGGAGGCCATTTAGTCAGCAGCAGCAGAAGTCCTGTGCCTGGACGCTCCAACAGCGGCCAGACACAAGCAGAAGCAGAAGCAGCAGAAGCAGCAGCAGCACCACCTTTTGCTTTTTGGCTGCAGAAGCAGCAGCAGCAAGGCCCACAGGGCTGGCTAGCTGGCTAGCCAGCAAGCAAGCAGGTAGCAATGAAAGTAGGAATCTTTCTTTTTAACCCTGTAAGGGGGTGGTGCACTGTACCCGAAGATACTGCCATATCGGGTCAATGCATAGGGCGACGGAAGCAAGCTTCGAAATCAGCCCCCGTTCTCAAAAATCCATTTAATATATGGTCCCCAGATAGGGGACGTATCAGATATTAAACTGATAAGAACAGATACTACACTTGATCTTAGCCAAAAGGCCGAGAAGCGATAACCGTGAAAGGGGCGGGCCCAACAAGGTCCCCTTCATGGGCACTATCACTGCTTGCTGTCAGGGAGGCTGCCAGACAATTTTCCATGCACACTCTGGGCTGGGGGGCAGTCAACCACCAGTACACACAGCAGAACCTAAACCCATACCATTATTGCTAAGCAGCAAGACAGGGGCCCATTGCACTCCCACGGGGCCTTTTTAAATGCAATCCATAACCCGGATTTGCCAGGAACCCTTCTTACTCCTCCTACTTGCATGTGACACTGGGCTTAGGATCTGCATAGGAAACACACACACAAGCACACACCTACCTTTGTTGCCTGCAGATGCCTCCTTGGCTGTCCCCAAACGGTATCAAACCAACACCCACGGGAAGCTGTAAGCATAGAGGACATGCCTGCACCCCATTGGACTTACCTGTGTGGGTTAAATCCGGGTTATTTGACAACCTATGGCGGTGATGGTTCTGCTCAGGCAGAGCAGTGCTGATGCTCCTCATAAAGCTGTCGCTGCTGTGAAGGTTCTAGGTGACATCACAAATCCCTATGGTTACATACACAACAAAGCTGGGTTGTTGTTGTTTACACTCTGCAAGGCCTGTGGAAGTGAGTGACATCATAGCACTGTAGTTCTGAGGGTTGTAGATGGATGCAACAATCTCCTGTTGCTTCTATGAAGGCCGTAATAGACGACATCACCAAACAGCTCCATAGTCACATACACAGCAAAGGAGAGATGTTGTTTACACCTAGTGATGTCAGTGGTATTGAGTGACATCATAGCACAGTGCTAAGGCTCCTGGGCCTGGACACAGCAGCGGCTGCAATATCTCAACGGAGAATACGTTTATATATATGTGTGTGTGTGCGCGTATATATATATATATATATATATATATATATATATATATATTTCTCCGCCGAAATCACTTTTAAACCCATTTCCACCTTTTTTTCCCTTCTCTTCCTCTTACTTTTTTTTCACGTTTTTTTACGTTTTTCTCCTTTTCGCCTCTTTTCTGGGCGTATTATTCTTCTTTTTCTTCTTTTTTTTCGTCTAATGCATACCCCATCAGTGCAGCAATGCTTATTCAATACCGCCAGCAGATGGAGACACTGGGGGATAATTTTCTAAGGATTTATACTGATTTTTCCTGTCTGAATTTGTCGCACAGAAAGTTGCAGGCCAAATATGTGCGACATTTCTGCGACTTTAGCTTCTAGAGCATTTTTACAACATTATACATAGGTGCTGAATACATAAAAAGCGACTGTTCAGCGACAGACAAGTCGCATCGGCTGAAAGTAGGCCAGAATGTCAGTCCATGTTGGAGCAGGTTTAGATACAGTCTAAAGCATAGATCTCAAAGTCTGTGCACAGAATTTAGCAAGGGCCTCGCACCTTCTGATGCATCAGGTAGGTGCACAATAGCATAGCCTAACCCTCTGTACTTTGGTCTATATTGATGCGGGACATAGACAGCCAGCTGATGACCAATCCATTAGTGCAATGGATGGCTGGAAGCATTTGTCTTTGCCTTTGCAATACCACAGAAGCAATGCATGGTCAATGTACAGCAATGACACACCTGTGTGAACAGCCAGGAGACCCCCCCCCCCCCCCCCCCCATGTTATGTTACATAGTTACATAGTTAGTACGGTCGAAAAAAGACATATGTCCATCAAGTTCAACCAGGGAATTAAGGGGTAGGGGTGTGGCGCGATATTGGGGAAGGGATGAGATTTTATATTTCTTCATAAGCATTAATCTTATTTTGTCAATTAGGAACATTCAGCACCCACCCGCTATCAAGGCAGCTGCCTATCATGTCATGCCCTACCTGCACAGGTGTGCTGGCTACTCAAATGATCCAATTAAGGAGGCCATTTAGTCAGCAGCAGCAGAAGTCCTGTGCCTGGACGCTCCAACAGCGGCCAGACACAAGCAGAAGCAGAAGCAGCAGAAGCAGCAGCAGCACCACCTTTTGCTTTTTGGCTGCAGAAGCAGCAGCAGCAAGGCCCACAGGGCTGGCTAGCTGGCTAGCCAGCAAGCAAGCAGGTAGCAATGAAAGTAGGAATCTTTCTTTTTAACCCTGTAAGGGGGTGGTGCACTGTACCCGAAGATACTGCCATATCGGGTCAATGCATAGGGCGACGGAAGCAAGCTTCGAAATCAGCCCCCGTTCTCAAAAATCCATTTAATATATGGTCCCCAGATAGGGGACGTATCAGATATTAAACTGATAAGAACAGATACTACACTTGATCTTAGCCAAAAGGCCGAGAAGCGATAACCGTGAAAGGGGCGGGCCCAACAAGGTCCCCTTCATGGGCACTATCACTGCTTGCTGTCAGGGAGGCTGCCAGACAATTTTCCATGCACACTCTGGGCTGGGGGGCAGTCAACCACCAGTACACACAGCAGAACCTAAACCCATACCATTATTGCTAAGCAGCAAGACAGGGGCCCATTGCACTCCCACGGGGCCTTTTTAAATGCAATCCATAACCCGGATTTGCCAGGAACCCTTCTTACTCCTCCTACTTGCATGTGACACTGGGCTTAGGATCTGCATAGGAAACACACACACAAGCACACACCTACCTTTGTTGCCTGCAGATGCCTCCTTGGCTGTCCCCAAACGGTATCAAACCAACACCCACGGGAAGCTGTAAGCATAGAGGACATGCCTGCACCCCATTGGACTTACCTGTGTGGGTTAAATCCGGGTTATTTGACAACCTATGGCGGTGATGGTTCTGCTCAGGCAGAGCAGTGCTGATGCTCCTCATAAAGCTGTCGCTGCTGTGAAGGTTCTAGGTGACATCACAAATCCCTATGGTTACATACACAACAAAGCTGGGTTGTTGTTGTTTACACTCTGCAAGGCCTGTGGAAGTGAGTGACATCATAGCACTGTAGTTCTGAGGGTTGTAGATGGATGCAACAATCTCCTGTTGCTTCTATGAAGGCCGTAATAGACGACATCACCAAACAGCTCCATAGTCACATACACAGCAAAGGAGAGATGTTGTTTACACCTAGTGATGTCAGTGGTATTGAGTGACATCATAGCACAGTGCTAAGGCTCCTGGGCCTGGACACAGCAGCGGCTGCAATATCTCAACGGAGAATACGTTTATATATATGTGTGTGTGTGCGCGTATATATATATATATATATATATATATATATATATATATATATATATTTCTCCGCCGAAATCACTTTTAAACCCATTTCCACCTTTTTTTCCCTTCTCTTCCTCTTACTTTTTTTTCACGTTTTTTTACGTTTTTCTCCTTTTCGCCTCTTTTCTGGGCGTATTATTCTTCTTTTTCTTCTTTTTTTTCGTCTAATGCATACCCCATCAGTGCAGCAATGCTTATTCAATACCGCCAGCAGATGGAGACACTGGGGGATAATTTTCTAAGGATTTATACTGATTTTTCCTGTCTGAATTTGTCGCACAGAAAGTTGCAGGCCAAATATGTGCGACATTTCTGCGACTTTAGCTTCTAGAGCATTTTTACAACATTATACATAGGTGCTGAATACATAAAAAGCGACTGTTCAGCGACAGACAAGTCGCATCGGCTGAAAGTAGGCCAGAATGTCAGTCCATGTTGGAGCAGGTTTAGATACAGTCTAAAGCATAGATCTCAAAGTCTGTGCACAGAATTTAGCAAGGGCCTCGCACCTTCTGATGCATCAGGTAGGTGCACAATAGCATAGCCTAACCCTCTGTACTTTGGTCTATATTGATGCGGGACATAGACAGCCAGCTGATGACCAATCCATTAGTGCAATGGATGGCTGGAAGCATTTGTCTTTGCCTTTGCAATACCACAGAAGCAATGCATGGTCAATGTACAGCAATGACACACCTGTGTGAACAGCCAGGAGACCCCCCCCCCCCCCCCCCATGTTATGTTACATAGTTACATAGTTAGTACGGTCGAAAAAAGACATATGTCCATCAAGTTCAACCAGGGAATTAAGGGGTAGGGGTGTGGCGCGATATTGGGGAAGGGATGAGATTTTATATTTCTTCATAAGCATTAATCTTATTTTGTCAATTAGGAACATTCAGCACCCACCCGCTATCAAGGCAGCTGCCTATCATGTCATGCCCTACCTGCACAGGTGTGCTGGCTACTCAAATGATCCAATTAAGGAGGCCATTTAGTCAGCAGCAGCAGAAGTCCTGTGCCTGGACGCTCCAACAGCGGCCAGACACAAGCAGAAGCAGAAGCAGCAGAAGCAGCAGCAGCACCACCTTTTGCTTTTTGGCTGCAGAAGCAGCAGCAGCAAGGCCCACAGGGCTGGCTAGCTGGCTAGCCAGCAAGCAAGCAGGTAGCAATGAAAGTAGGAATCTTTCTTTTTAACCCTGTAAGGGGGTGGTGCACTGTACCCGAAGATACTGCCATATCGGGTCAATGCATAGGGCGACGGAAGCAAGCTTCGAAATCAGCCCCCGTTCTCAAAAATCCATTTAATATATGGTCCCCAGATAGGGGACGTATCAGATATTAAACTGATAAGAACAGATACTACACTTGATCTTAGCCAAAAGGCCGAGAAGCGATAACCGTGAAAGGGGCGGGCCCAACAAGGTCCCCTTCATGGGCACTATCACTGCTTGCTGTCAGGGAGGCTGCCAGACAATTTTCCATGCACACTCTGGGCTGGGGGGCAGTCAACCACCAGTACACACAGCAGAACCTAAACCCATACCATTATTGCTAAGCAGCAAGACAGGGGCCCATTGCACTCCCACGGGGCCTTTTTAAATGCAATCCATAACCCGGATTTGCCAGGAACCCTTCTTACTCCTCCTACTTGCATGTGACACTGGGCTTAGGATCTGCATAGGAAACACACACACAAGCACACACCTACCTTTGTTGCCTGCAGATGCCTCCTTGGCTGTCCCCAAACGGTATCAAACCAACACCCACGGGAAGCTGTAAGCATAGAGGACATGCCTGCACCCCATTGGACTTACCTGTGTGGGTTAAATCCGGGTTATTTGACAACCTATGGCGGTGATGGTTCTGCTCAGGCAGAGCAGTGCTGATGCTCCTCATAAAGCTGTCGCTGCTGTGAAGGTTCTAGGTGACATCACAAATCCCTATGGTTACATACACAACAAAGCTGGGTTGTTGTTGTTTACACTCTGCAAGGCCTGTGGAAGTGAGTGACATCATAGCACTGTAGTTCTGAGGGTTGTAGATGGATGCAACAATCTCCTGTTGCTTCTATGAAGGCCGTAATAGACGACATCACCAAACAGCTCCATAGTCACATACACAGCAAAGGAGAGATGTTGTTTACACCTAGTGATGTCAGTGGTATTGAGTGACATCATAGCACAGTGCTAAGGCTCCTGGGCCTGGACACAGCAGCGGCTGCAATATCTCAACGGAGAATACGTTTATATATATGTGTGTGTGTGCGCGTATATATATATATATATATATATATATATATATTTCTCCGCCGAAATCACTTTTAAACCCATTTCCACCTTTTTTTCCCTTCTCTTCCTCTTACTTTTTTTTCACGTTTTTTTACGTTTTTCTCCTTTTCGCCTCTTTTCTGGGCGTATTATTCTTCTTTTTCTTCTTTTTTTTCGTCTAATGCATACCCCATCAGTGCAGCAATGCTTATTCAATACCGCCAGCAGATGGAGACACTGGGGGATAATTTTCTAAGGATTTATACTGATTTTTCCTGTCTGAATTTGTCGCACAGAAAGTTGCAGGCCAAATATGTGCGACATTTCTGCGACTTTAGCTTCTAGAGCATTTTTACAACATTATACATAGGTGCTGAATACATAAAAAGCGACTGTTCAGCGACAGACAAGTCGCATCGGCTGAAAGTAGGCCAGAATGTCAGTCCATGTTGGAGCAGGTTTAGATACAGTCTAAAGCATAGATCTCAAAGTCTGTGCACAGAATTTAGCAAGGGCCTCGCACCTTCTGATGCATCAGGTAGGTGCACAATAGCATAGCCTAACCCTCTGTACTTTGGTCTATATTGATGCGGGACATAGACAGCCAGCTGATGACCAATCCATTAGTGCAATGGATGGCTGGAAGCATTTGTCTTTGCCTTTGCAATACCACAGAAGCAATGCATGGTCAATGTACAGCAATGACACACCTGTGTGAACAGCCAGGAGACCCCCCCCCCCCCCCCCCATGTTATGTTACATAGTTACATAGTTAGTACGGTCGAAAAAAGACATATGTCCATCAAGTTCAACCAGGGAATTAAGGGGTAGGGGTGTGGCGCGATATTGGGGAAGGGATGAGATTTTATATTTCTTCATAAGCATTAATCTTATTTTGTCAATTAGGAACATTCAGCACCCACCCGCTATCAAGGCAGCTGCCTATCATGTCATGCCCTACCTGCACAGGTGTGCTGGCTACTCAAATGATCCAATTAAGGAGGCCATTTAGTCAGCAGCAGCAGAAGTCCTGTGCCTGGACGCTCCAACAGCGGCCAGACACAAGCAGAAGCAGAAGCAGAAGCAGCAGAAGCAGCAGCAGCACCACCTTTTGCTTTTTGGCTGCAGAAGCAGCAGCAGCAAGGCCCACAGGGCTGGCTAGCTGGCTAGCCAGCAAGCAAGCAGGTAGCAATGAAAGTAGGAATCTTTCTTTTTAACCCTGTAAGGGGGTGGTGCACTGTACCCGAAGATACTGCCATATCGGGTCAATGCATAGGGCGACGGAAGCAAGCTTCGAAATCAGCCCCCGTTCTCAAAAATCCATTTAATATATGGTCCCCAGATAGGGGACGTATCAGATATTAAACTGATAAGAACAGATACTACACTTGATCTTAGCCAAAAGGCCGAGAAGCGATAACCGTGAAAGGGGCGGGCCCAACAAGGTCCCCTTCATGGGCACTATCACTGCTTGCTGTCAGGGAGGCTGCCAGACAATTTTCCATGCACACTCTGGGCTGGGGGGCAGTCAACCACCAGTACACACAGCAGAACCTAAACCCATACCATTATTGCTAAGCAGCAAGACAGGGGCCCATTGCACTCCCACGGGGCCTTTTTAAATGCAATCCATAACCCGGATTTGCCAGGAACCCTTCTTACTCCTCCTACTTGCATGTGACACTGGGCTTAGGATCTGCATAGGAAACACACACACAAGCACACACCTACCTTTGTTGCCTGCAGATGCCTCCTTGGCTGTCCCCAAACGGTATCAAACCAACACCCACGGGAAGCTGTAAGCATAGAGGACATGCCTGCACCCCATTGGACTTACCTGTGTGGGTTAAATCCGGGTTATTTGACAACCTATGGCGGTGATGGTTCTGCTCAGGCAGAGCAGTGCTGATGCTCCTCATAAAGCTGTCGCTGCTGTGAAGGTTCTAGGTGACATCACAAATCCCTATGGTTACATACACAACAAAGCTGGGTTGTTGTTGTTTACACTCTGCAAGGCCTGTGGAAGTGAGTGACATCATAGCACTGTAGTTCTGAGGGTTGTAGATGGATGCAACAATCTCCTGTTGCTTCTATGAAGGCCGTAATAGACGACATCACCAAACAGCTCCATAGTCACATACACAGCAAAGGAGAGATGTTGTTTACACCTAGTGATGTCAGTGGTATTGAGTGACATCATAGCACAGTGCTAAGGCTCCTGGGCCTGGACACAGCAGCGGCTGCAATATCTCAACGGAGAATACGTTTATATATATGTGTGTGTGTGCGCGTATATATATATATATATATATATATATATATATATATATATATATTTCTCCGCCGAAATCACTTTTAAACCCATTTCCACCTTTTTTTCCCTTCTCTTCCTCTTACTTTTTTTTCACGTTTTTTTACGTTTTTCTCCTTTTCGCCTCTTTTCTGGGCGTATTATTCTTCTTTTTCTTCTTTTTTTTCGTCTAATGCATACCCCATCAGTGCAGCAATGCTTATTCAATACCGCCAGCAGATGGAGACACTGGGGGATAATTTTCTAAGGATTTATACTGATTTTTCCTGTCTGAATTTGTCGCACAGAAAGTTGCAGGCCAAATATGTGCGACATTTCTGCGACTTTAGCTTCTAGAGCATTTTTACAACATTATACATAGGTGCTGAATACATAAAAAGCGACTGTTCAGCGACAGACAAGTCGCATCGGCTGAAAGTAGGCCAGAATGTCAGTCCATGTTGGAGCAGGTTTAGATACAGTCTAAAGCATAGATCTCAAAGTCTGTGCACAGAATTTAGCAAGGGCCTCGCACCTTCTGATGCATCAGGTAGGTGCACAATAGCATAGCCTAACCCTCTGTACTTTGGTCTATATTGATGCGGGACATAGACAGCCAGCTGATGACCAATCCATTAGTGCAATGGATGGCTGGAAGCATTTGTCTTTGCCTTTGCAATACCACAGAAGCAATGCATGGTCAATGTACAGCAATGACACACCTGTGTGAACAGCCAGGAGACCCCCCCCCCCCCCCCCCCATGTTATGTTACATAGTTACATAGTTAGTACGGTCGAAAAAAGACATATGTCCATCAAGTTCAACCAGGGAATTAAGGGGTAGGGGTGTGGCGCGATATTGGGGAAGGGATGAGATTTTATATTTCTTCATAAGCATTAATCTTATTTTGTCAATTAGGAACATTCAGCACCCACCCGCTATCAAGGCAGCTGCCTATCATGTCATGCCCTACCTGCACAGGTGTGCTGGCTACTCAAATGATCCAATTAAGGAGGCCATTTAGTCAGCAGCAGCAGAAGTCCTGTGCCTGGACGCTCCAACAGCGGCCAGACACAAGCAGAAGCAGAAGCAGCAGAAGCAGCAGCAGCACCACCTTTTGCTTTTTGGCTGCAGAAGCAGCAGCAGCAAGGCCCACAGGGCTGGCTAGCTGGCTAGCCAGCAAGCAAGCAGGTAGCAATGAAAGTAGGAATCTTTCTTTTTAACCCTGTAAGGGGGTGGTGCACTGTACCCGAAGATACTGCCATATCGGGTCAATGCATAGGGCGACGGAAGCAAGCTTCGAAATCAGCCCCCGTTCTCAAAAATCCATTTAATATATGGTCCCCAGATAGGGGACGTATCAGATATTAAACTGATAAGAACAGATACTACACTTGATCTTAGCCAAAAGGCCGAGAAGCGATAACCGTGAAAGGGGCGGGCCCAACAAGGTCCCCTTCATGGGCACTATCACTGCTTGCTGTCAGGGAGGCTGCCAGACAATTTTCCATGCACACTCTGGGCTGGGGGGCAGTCAACCACCAGTACACACAGCAGAACCTAAACCCATACCATTATTGCTAAGCAGCAAGACAGGGGCCCATTGCACTCCCACGGGGCCTTTTTAAATGCAATCCATAACCCGGATTTGCCAGGAACCCTTCTTACTCCTCCTACTTGCATGTGACACTGGGCTTAGGATCTGCATAGGAAACACACACACAAGCACACACCTACCTTTGTTGCCTGCAGATGCCTCCTTGGCTGTCCCCAAACGGTATCAAACCAACACCCACGGGAAGCTGTAAGCATAGAGGACATGCCTGCACCCCATTGGACTTACCTGTGTGGGTTAAATCCGGGTTATTTGACAACCTATGGCGGTGATGGTTCTGCTCAGGCAGAGCAGTGCTGATGCTCCTCATAAAGCTGTCGCTGCTGTGAAGGTTCTAGGTGACATCACAAATCCCTATGGTTACATACACAACAAAGCTGGGTTGTTGTTGTTTACACTCTGCAAGGCCTGTGGAAGTGAGTGACATCATAGCACTGTAGTTCTGAGGGTTGTAGATGGATGCAACAATCTCCTGTTGCTTCTATGAAGGCCGTAATAGACGACATCACCAAACAGCTCCATAGTCACATACACAGCAAAGGAGAGATGTTGTTTACACCTAGTGATGTCAGTGGTATTGAGTGACATCATAGCACAGTGCTAAGGCTCCTGGGCCTGGACACAGCAGCGGCTGCAATATCTCAACGGAGAATACGTTTATATATATGTGTGTGTGTGCGCGTATATATATATATATATATATATATATATATATATATATATATATATATTTCTCCGCCGAAATCACTTTTAAACCCATTTCCACCTTTTTTTCCCTTCTCTTCCTCTTACTTTTTTTTCACGTTTTTTTACGTTTTTCTCCTTTTCGCCTCTTTTCTGGGCGTATTATTCTTCTTTTTCTTCTTTTTTTTCGTCTAATGCATACCCCATCAGTGCAGCAATGCTTATTCAATACCGCCAGCAGATGGAGACACTGGGGGATAATTTTCTAAGGATTTATACTGATTTTTCCTGTCTGAATTTGTCGCACAGAAAGTTGCAGGCCAAATATGTGCGACATTTCTGCGACTTTAGCTTCTAGAGCATTTTTACAACATTATACATAGGTGCTGAATACATAAAAAGCGACTGTTCAGCGACAGACAAGTCGCATCGGCTGAAAGTAGGCCAGAATGTCAGTCCATGTTGGAGCAGGTTTAGATACAGTCTAAAGCATAGATCTCAAAGTCTGTGCACAGAATTTAGCAAGGGCCTCGCACCTTCTGATGCATCAGGTAGGTGCACAATAGCATAGCCTAACCCTCTGTACTTTGGTCTATATTGATGCGGGACATAGACAGCCAGCTGATGACCAATCCATTAGTGCAATGGATGGCTGGAAGCATTTGTCTTTGCCTTTGCAATACCACAGAAGCAATGCATGGTCAATGTACAGCAATGACACACCTGTGTGAACAGCCAGGAGACCCCCCCCCCCCCCCCCCATGTTATGTTACATAGTTACATAGTTAGTACGGTCGAAAAAAGACATATGTCCATCAAGTTCAACCAGGGAATTAAGGGGTAGGGGTGTGGCGCGATATTGGGGAAGGGATGAGATTTTATATTTCTTCATAAGCATTAATCTTATTTTGTCAATTAGGAACATTCAGCACCCACCCGCTATCAAGGCCGCTGCCTATCATGTCATGCCCTACCTGCACAGGTGTGCTGGCTACTCAAATGATCCAATTAAGGAGGCCATTTAGTCAGCAGCAGCAGAAGTCCTGTGCCTGGACGCTCCAACAGCGGCCAGACACAAGCAGAAGCAGAAGCAGCAGAAGCAGCAGCAGCACCACCTTTTGCTTTTTGGCTGCAGAAGCAGCAGCAGCAAGGCCCACAGGGCTGGCTAGCTGGCTAGCCAGCAAGCAAGCAGGTAGCAATGAAAGTAGGAATCTTTCTTTTTAACCCTGTAAGGGGGTGGTGCACTGTACCCGAAGATACTGCCATATCGGGTCAATGCATAGGGCGACGGAAGCAAGCTTCGAAATCAGCCCCCGTTCTCAAAAATCCATTTAATATATGGTCCCCAGATAGGGGACGTATCAGATATTAAACTGATAAGAACAGATACTACACTTGATCTTAGCCAAAAGGCCGAGAAGCGATAACCGTGAAAGGGGCGGGCCCAACAAGGTCCCCTTCATGGGCACTATCACTGCTTGCTGTCAGGGAGGCTGCCAGACAATTTTCCATGCACACTCTGGGCTGGGGGGCAGTCAACCACCAGTACACACAGCAGAACCTAAACCCATACCATTATTGCTAAGCAGCAAGACAGGGGCCCATTGCACTCCCACGGGGCCTTTTTAAATGCAATCCATAACCCGGATTTGCCAGGAACCCTTCTTACTCCTCCTACTTGCATGTGACACTGGGCTTAGGATCTGCATAGGAAACACACACACAAGCACACACCTACCTTTGTTGCCTGCAGATGCCTCCTTGGCTGTCCCCAAACGGTATCAAACCAACACCCACGGGAAGCTGTAAGCATAGAGGACATGCCTGCACCCCATTGGACTTACCTGTGTGGGTTAAATCCGGGTTATTTGACAACCTATGGCGGTGATGGTTCTGCTCAGGCAGAGCAGTGCTGATGCTCCTCATAAAGCTGTCGCTGCTGTGAAGGTTCTAGGTGACATCACAAATCCCTATGGTTACATACACAACAAAGCTGGGTTGTTGTTGTTTACACTCTGCAAGGCCTGTGGAAGTGAGTGACATCATAGCACTGTAGTTCTGAGGGTTGTAGATGGATGCAACAATCTCCTGTTGCTTCTATGAAGGCCGTAATAGACGACATCACCAAACAGCTCCATAGTCACATACACAGCAAAGGAGAGATGTTGTTTACACCTAGTGATGTCAGTGGTATTGAGTGACATCATAGCACAGTGCTAAGGCTCCTGGGCCTGGACACAGCAGCGGCTGCAATATCTCAACGGAGAATACGTTTATATATATGTGTGTGTGTGCGCGTATATATATATATATATATATATATATATATATATATATATATTTCTCCGCCGAAATCACTTTTAAACCCATTTCCACCTTTTTTTCCCTTCTCTTCCTCTTACTTTTTTTTCACGTTTTTTTACGTTTTTCTCCTTTTCGCCTCTTTTCTGGGCGTATTATTCTTCTTTTTCTTCTTTTTTTTCGTCTAATGCATACCCCATCAGTGCAGCAATGCTTATTCAATACCGCCAGCAGATGGAGACACTGGGGGATAATTTTCTAAGGATTTATACTGATTTTTCCTGTCTGAATTTGTCGCACAGAAAGTTGCAGGCCAAATATGTGCGACATTTCTGCGACTTTAGCTTCTAGAGCATTTTTACAACATTATACATAGGTGCTGAATACATAAAAAGCGACTGTTCAGCGACAGACAAGTCGCATCGGCTGAAAGTAGGCCAGAATGTCAGTCCATGTTGGAGCAGGTTTAGATACAGTCTAAAGCATAGATCTCAAAGTCTGTGCACAGAATTTAGCAAGGGCCTCGCACCTTCTGATGCATCAGGTAGGTGCACAATAGCATAGCCTAACCCTCTGTACTTTGGTCTATATTGATGCGGGACATAGACAGCCAGCTGATGACCAATCCATTAGTGCAATGGATGGCTGGAAGCATTTGTCTTTGCCTTTGCAATACCACAGAAGCAATGCATGGTCAATGTACAGCAATGACACACCTGTGTGAACAGCCAGGAGACCCCCCCCCCCCCCCCCCCCATGTTATGTTACATAGTTACATAGTTAGTACGGTCGAAAAAAGACATATGTCCATCAAGTTCAACCAGGGAATTAAGGGGTAGGGGTGTGGCGCGATATTGGGGAAGGGATGAGATTTTATATTTCTTCATAAGCATTAATCTTATTTTGTCAATTAGGAACATTCAGCACCCACCCGCTATCAAGGCAGCTGCCTATCATGTCATGCCCTACCTGCACAGGTGTGCTGGCTACTCAAATGATCCAATTAAGGAGGCCATTTAGTCAGCAGCAGCAGAAGTCCTGTGCCTGGACGCTCCAACAGCGGCCAGACACAAGCAGAAGCAGAAGCAGCAGAAGCAGCAGCAGCACCACCTTTTGCTTTTTGGCTGCAGAAGCAGCAGCAGCAAGGCCCACAGGGCTGGCTAGCTGGCTAGCCAGCAAGCAAGCAGGTAGCAATGAAAGTAGGAATCTTTCTTTTTAACCCTGTAAGGGGGTGGTGCACTGTACCCGAAGATACTGCCATATCGGGTCAATGCATAGGGCGACGGAAGCAAGCTTCGAAATCAGCCCCCGTTCTCAAAAATCCATTTAATATATGGTCCCCAGATAGGGGACGTATCAGATATTAAACTGATAAGAACAGATAAGGTTTCAACAAAATTTTATTGAATAAATAAGAAACCATACAAAATTTAAAATGCAAAATAATAAAAGGTTCACAAAAGTTTTAAAATACAAATAATAAAACCAGTAATAAAAGGAGAAAAAATAAAAATGGCAGGATAAAACATTATACAAATGTCATAAAAACTGATTATATTGTTATTTCGTTCCATAGAGGCAGACACCACATGGATGCTGCCTCGCTGGCCCCCAACTGTTTCTTGTCTCTTAGGTAATAGATGTACATCTCACTCAGGGCCAGCTTTATACAGTTTTTAACATCAATAAAATCATGTTTAAAAAGTAAGATGTTCCTAACTTTCCAGATGGCATTTTTAAAACAATTAATAATCATCCAGCAGATCATCTGCTGTTTAAAATTGGGGCAGTTAAAAAGACCGTAAAAGACACATTCGTGATTAAAATCTTTTAGGCCGCAGGCCCACTTCAAAAGTGGGCCTACCTTCCTCCAAAGCTCCCGTGCAAAAGGGCAGTTCCAAAATATGTGCAGCACCGTTTCGTCCACTCCGCAGCCATCTCTCGGGCACTTGGCTCTCGCCACCAGTCCTCGCCTGTGCTGGAACTCACGAGTAGGGAGGCACTGGTGGACGATTGCCCAGGCAAGATCCCTGTGTACATTCGCCAGAAACTTCCCGTACACGTTCCGCCATACCTTTTTGGATCTTGCCTGTGTGAAATTGGACACTGCCAGGGTAACCTCACTCCGCCTGAGGACCTTTGATACCTTTCTCTGGTCCCCCAGTATGTCAGGCTCCAAATCTTGGAGACCTAGGAGCCTGACTGTCTTTTCCAACACCACATAATGTTTTGGGGGACACAGAAGCACCGGAGCGTTCAGAGGGATGCGCAACCATCTTTTAAAAACCATGCCCGCAGCGTACCTTAAAAAGCAGCTAAAAATGCCATCGGATTTAATAATTTTAAAACAGAAACAGAAATACTTTATGTAAAAGAAAGTAAAAAGGTTAGGAACATCTTTCCCGCCATTATCTTTACTTTTGTACATAAAATCACGCTTTAATTTCTCCATTTTTGAACCCCATAAAAAAGTAAAAACAATTCTAGTTACTTTTTTAATGTATAAAATAGATGGAGGAAATACCATGGCAATGTATAGCATAATAGGGAGTAAAACCATCTTTATTATTAAAATCTTCCCCTCCATGGTAAGGTTTCTAAGATTCCACATTAAAATCTTCTTCTCCATCTTAGCTATAGCTGAATCCCAGTTAGGGCTCCCATCATTGACCTGGTTAAAAACAATACCTAAAACTTTAATTTGATCCTGTTGCATTGTGACTCCTGGGGTGATGGATGAATCCCAGGAGCCAATATAAAAACAGTCACATTTATCTGTGTTTAGCTTAAAACCAGAGACCTCGCAGAAATAGCTGGTGTTCCTCAATGCCCCCCTCATGGATGGAGAGTCCGGGCACAGTATGGTGACATCATCCATGTACCCCAACACCTTTAGATGGGTCCCTCCTCCACCAGGTATCGGTACGCCTCTTACTACCCGGTCTTTTCTGAGGAGAGCCATCAGTGGTTCGATTGCGCAAATAAAAAGGAGTGGGGACAGGGGGCAGCCCTGTTTGACACCTGATAAAAGAGGAACACCGCTGGTTAAAAAGCCATTAACAGAGACTTGACTAAAACAGGATCGGTATAAAAGCATGATTCGGCTTAAAATCGTTTCAGGCACTGCCATCTTTTTAAGAACTAAAAACAGGTATTCATGGGAGACCCTATCAAAGGCTTTTTCAAAGTCTAAGGATAAAATTGCTACAGTTTGATTTCTATCCTTAAAATACCATAAAACATCTCTTAAAATATTTAGGGATTCAGCTATAGACCTTCCAGGTACCCCACAAACCTGATTTGGGTGAATTAATTTATGAATAAAAGGTTTAAAACGGACAGCTAATAACTTGGCTAAAACTTTATAATCGACATTTAAAAGTGTGATGGGGCGCCAATTTTTTAGCATATCCTTTTCACCCTTTTTAAAAAGTAATGATACAATCCCCCTCCTCCAGGAAGGGGGAAGTTCATTAACAATAAAAGTTTCTTTATACAATAAAACCATATCATCCTTTAAAATATCCCAAAAAGCTAAATAAAATTCGATGGGTAAACCATCTTCCCCAGGGGCCTTCCCACTAGAAAAACTTTTAAAAACAAATAAAAGTTCATCTAAGTTAAGATCACGGGATAAAACCTCCTGGTCTAAAACATCTAGCTTAAAATCAAGGGAATTAAGAACATGTTCTAAAAAGGATGGATTAAGATCTTTCTTATTAAAAAGAAGCTGGTAGAAGTTAAAAACTGCATCTAACATGCCTTTTGGAGTGGATTCACCCTCAAGGTTTTGGATGATATCCCTCCTATTCATCACTTTTTTAAAAAAGAAACGGGAACATTTCTCGCCCTCCTCCAGGTGCTGCACATGTGAGTTAAAAATGATTTGTTTCCCTTTCTTTTCTATGGCATGTTTTATTTCAGTTTTAAGGTTTAAAATATCATTTTCTACATCCATACCAGCTTCTTTCAATTTAAAAAGTACATTTAAACGCATGTTAAGAACATAAAACCACTGTTTTTCCATTTTTGCCTTCTTCTTACCTGCTTTGATAAAAAAAAATCTGATTTTAGATTTGGTGCCCTCCCACCAGTGCAGCATAGGCTCGTGGGGTTTTCTTTGTGATTGCCAGCATTGGTAGGTCCGCACAAACTCCTCTTTTATCTCAGGGTCCTCTAGGAGTGTGGTGTTTAATCTCCAGAGGCCCCTTTTTGCTTTTTGCTCCCCCTCTAGCTCCAGGACCACCAAGAGGAGCTTATGATCAGAGAAGATATTCTGCTTGAGCGTGCATTTCAGAGGTTTAAAAGCTCTAGAGGAAAAAATAAAATCGATTCTGGAGCTCACTCTTCCATTGGACCATGTGGCGCCCGGGTCCTCCGGCAAGAGATCCTTCCAGCAATCTTTCAAATTAAAATCATCAATAAAATTTTTAAGCAGGTAAGAAGTGCGGTCTTTACGATTAATATCCCCACCCTGCCGGTGTTCCCCATCACGTATGCAGTTAAAATCACCTCCCACCAGCAGGGGGGAAGACCCAACACAAAACAGTGGTAAAATTTCAAATAGTTCTGCCCGCTCCTGTTTATCAGGAGGGGCATACACATTTAAAACACGAATTAAAAGTCCATTAAAATATAGATGAATTAAAAGAGCTCTGCCAGGCACAATCTCAGTTACTGTATGAATAGAAAAGGACTGGCCTCGGCAGAGCAGCCCAACACCCACAGAACGACAGTCATTTGCACCGGACCATATGGATGGGCCCAGCTTCCAGTCTTCTTTTAAGTCTTTATAGTCCATTTTACTAGGGATTCCACATTCTTGTAGCAGGCAAAGGTCAAAGTCACATGTCTCTAGATAAGAAAATAAAGCAGCCCTGCGATCAGGGCTCTTTAAGGACCTCACATTGAGTGAGGCAATTTTTACAGGGATAGGCATAGTTTATGGAGAGTCCGTGCTTGGAGAATCAAAGTCAATAATAAGCTGCGTACCGTCATCCCCCGCCTGCGGGGTCATCAGCTCCTTGATGTTCTGAGGGTCGGAGCTTGAGATCGATGATGCCCCGACCCTGAGCTCGCTCTCGTCCGAACTACGGCACGCCGCTTTCCTTTGAATGTCTTCCTCTTCTTCTTCTCTTTGTCTTTTAAATGTCACACTGCTGTCCATATCCTCTGTGTTGCTCTCACTCGATGTAATCTCTGGCCCCCGGCTGATGGATCTGCGTCTTCTTTCATCTTTTGACGACTGGAACTGCTGCACAGGGGCCTGTGAGGCCTCTTTTCCGGAACCTTTGCCGCTACCTTGGGAAGTTTTCATCGCTTGTTCCCCAGCAAGCGTTGCTGAGGACTGTTGCTCCAACTTCCCCATCGATCGACGATGGCCAGTTTTACCCACCGGGTCCACTGCTGGCGGGGCAGCAAACCCTGGTTTGGCGCCACTTGTCTTCTTGGCCCTGTCCTGTTTAGGCGGAGTAACAGGACCGGGCTCAGACCTGGCCACCTGGCTCCCCTTCCGGCGGGCTTTCACCGGGGCCTCTTCGTCCGGAGCAGGGCGACCCTGGGCCAAGCCAGTACCTGGCTTATGCTGCAATTTTGGGTCCACCTCTGCCCCCACCGAGGCCCGTCGGCTGCCACCCGCCACAGGTGAGCCCCCTTCAGAAGTTTCGGCGGGCTCTTGAGCCAGGTAGGAAGTCGATCGACGTCTTTCAATTTCCCGGGCAGTAAACTCGATCACCCGCCCGGGCTTCGTGGAATCCCCATGGCCTCCCCCTAGCACTACCAACGGTGGGCCCCCCGATGGAGCACCAGAGGTCTTGGGCCTGGACCCATCAGTACCTGCCATCTGGGGTTTGGGCATCTTAAAAAAGGACGTCTTTTGTCCTGTCCCCTCTTTGGGTGGGCCCAGCCTTGACCCACCCATCGTAGTTTTTGCTTTATGGGGACAGGAATTAAAATCGTGATTTTCCTCTCCGCAGAGGTTGCACCTTATCGTATGGCTACATCTTGAGGCTATGTGACCTTCTTGGCCACACCTATTGCAGCGAATCACACGCTCCGCGCCGCAGGTCTCCTGGGTGTGGCCAAACCTCAAGCAATTTCGGCAATACATAGGCATTTGAGGATAGAACAGGAAGCCCCGAACTCTCCCGATGGCAAAATTTGGGGGCGGATGGCAAAGACCCCCAATACCACCGGGATCCTTACGGAGCTTGACCCAGAACTTCCTCTTGCCGTTCCAGAACCGCACGGAGTTCAAGATTTTGTTTGCGAATCGCACCTCTTCGCAGTATCGCCGAAGAAAAGTGGCTATATCCTCCGTGGTCACATGAGGGCTGTGCATAGCCACCACCAACGGTATATGTTCCTCACCATAGAGGAACTGGAACGAAAGACCGTCGAGTCGATCGTCCCTCTGGTCCGCACCAGACAAGGTTGCATAGATGTTATCGCAACACGCCGTGGCCGTGAAGGTGACGGTATACAGGCCACGGCTTTCCTGGTCATTTAGACACAGGATGTCCTCCCTATTGAGGCGGAAGTAGTCAAGAAGAATCACCTCCGCAATGAAGCGGAGGTTCTTCAACTGACGATGGCTCTCCGACACCTCTATGCGGATGGTATTTCGCATCGACATTTCCCCAGAGGGGAAAGCCCAGGAGAACGGCATCTTCCACACCCAGGGACTAAGCCCCTTCCCCAATAGCAGCAGGGGCTCGGAATCCCGCTATAAAAGCGGAACCCTTACCCAAGGCAGAGGTCGGGGGTACCCTAGGTGCTTCCGAAGCTACAGGTAACGCTCAACGTACCGAAAATGCCTTCTGAGACACAAGGTCCCAGAGACAGGGGGATCGCAACCCGTTGTCTGAGGACTAAGCCCGCTCCCCAATAGCAGCAAGGGGGTGAAGTCCCTCCGTAAGGAGAGACAATCCCCCAAGGCCGAGAAGCGGGGTACCACAGACACCTTCCGACCAGACCAAATGCAGATACTACACTTGATCTTAGCCAAAAGGCCGAGAAGCGATAACCGTGAAAGGGGCGGGCCCAACAAGGTCCCCTTCATGGGCACTATCACTGCTTGCTGTCAGGGAGGCTGCCAGACAATTTTCCATGCACACTCTGGGCTGGGGGGCAGTCAACCACCAGTACACACAGCAGAACCTAAACCCATACCATTATTGCTAAGCAGCAAGACAGGGGCCCATTGCACTCCCACGGGGCCTTTTTAAATGCAATCCATAACCCGGATTTGCCAGGAACCCTTCTTACTCCTCCTACTTGCATGTGACACTGGGCTTAGGATCTGCATAGGAAACACACACACAAGCACACACCTACCTTTGTTGCCTGCAGATGCCTCCTTGGCTGTCCCCAAACGGTATCAAACCAACACCCACGGGAAGCTGTAAGCATAGAGGACATGCCTGCACCCCATTGGACTTACCTGTGTGGGTTAAATCCGGGTTATTTGACAACCTATGGCGGTGATGGTTCTGCTCAGGCAGAGCAGTGCTGATGCTCCTCATAAAGCTGTCGCTGCTGTGAAGGTTCTAGGTGACATCACAAATCCCTATGGTTACATACACAACAAAGCTGGGTTGTTGTTGTTTACACTCTGCAAGGCCTGTGGAAGTGAGTGACATCATAGCACTGTAGTTCTGAGGGTTGTAGATGGATGCAACAATCTCCTGTTGCTTCTATGAAGGCCGTAATAGACGACATCACCAAACAGCTCCATAGTCACATACACAGCAAAGGAGAGATGTTGTTTACACCTAGTGATGTCAGTGGTATTGAGTGACATCATAGCACAGTGCTAAGGCTCCTGGGCCTGGACACAGCAGCGGCTGCAATATCTCAACGGAGAATACGTTTATATATATGTGTGTGTGTGCGCGTATATATATATATATATATATATATATATATATATATATATATATATATTTCTCCGCCGAAATCACTTTTAAACCCATTTCCACCTTTTTTTCCCTTCTCTTCCTCTTACTTTTTTTTCACGTTTTTTTACGTTTTTCTCCTTTTCGCCTCTTTTCTGGGCGTATTATTCTTCTTTTTCTTCTTTTTTTTCGTCTAATGCATACCCCATCAGTGCAGCAATGCTTATTCAATACCGCCAGCAGATGGAGACACTGGGGGATAATTTTCTAAGGATTTATACTGATTTTTCCTGTCTGAATTTGTCGCACAGAAAGTTGCAGGCCAAATATGTGCGACATTTCTGCGACTTTAGCTTCTAGAGCATTTTTACAACATTATACATAGGTGCTGAATACATAAAAAGCGACTGTTCAGCGACAGACAAGTCGCATCGGCTGAAAGTAGGCCAGAATGTCAGTCCATGTTGGAGCAGGTTTAGATACAGTCTAAAGCATAGATCTCAAAGTCTGTGCACAGAATTTAGCAAGGGCCTCGCACCTTCTGATGCATCAGGTAGGTGCACAATAGCATAGCCTAACCCTCTGTACTTTGGTCTATATTGATGCGGGACATAGACAGCCAGCTGATGACCAATCCATTAGTGCAATGGATGGCTGGAAGCATTTGTCTTTGCCTTTGCAATACCACAGAAGCAATGCATGGTCAATGTACAGCAATGACACACCTGTGTGAACAGCCAGGAGACCCCCCCCCCCCCCCCCCATGTTATGTTACATAGTTACATAGTTAGTACGGTCGAAAAAAGACATATGTCCATCAAGTTCAACCAGGGAATTAAGGGGTAGGGGTGTGGCGCGATATTGGGGAAGGGATGAGATTTTATATTTCTTCATAAGCATTAATCTTATTTTGTCAATTAGGAACATTCAGCACCCACCCGCTATCAAGGCAGCTGCCTATCATGTCATGCCCTACCTGCACAGGTGTGCTGGCTACTCAAATGATCCAATTAAGGAGGCCATTTAGTCAGCAGCAGCAGAAGTCCTGTGCCTGGACGCTCCAACAGCGGCCAGACACAAGCAGAAGCAGAAGCAGCAGAAGCAGCAGCAGCACCACCTTTTGCTTTTTGGCTGCAGAAGCAGCAGCAGCAAGGCCCACAGGGCTGGCTAGCTGGCTAGCCAGCAAGCAAGCAGGTAGCAATGAAAGTAGGAATCTTTCTTTTTAACCCTGTAAGGGGGTGGTGCACTGTACCCGAAGATACTGCCATATCGGGTCAATGCATAGGGCGACGGAAGCAAGCTTCGAAATCAGCCCCCGTTCTCAAAAATCCATTTAATATATGGTCCCCAGATAGGGGACGTATCAGATATTAAACTGATAAGAACAGATACTACACTTGATCTTAGCCAAAAGGCCGAGAAGCGATAACCGTGAAAGGGGCGGGCCCAACAAGGTCCCCTTCATGGGCACTATCACTGCTTGCTGTCAGGGAGGCTGCCAGACAATTTTCCATGCACACTCTGGGCTGGGGGGCAGTCAACCACCAGTACACACAGCAGAACCTAAACCCATACCATTATTGCTAAGCAGCAAGACAGGGGCCCATTGCACTCCCACGGGGCCTTTTTAAATGCAATCCATAACCCGGATTTGCCAGGAACCCTTCTTACTCCTCCTACTTGCATGTGACACTGGGCTTAGGATCTGCATAGGAAACACACACACAAGCACACACCTACCTTTGTTGCCTGCAGATGCCTCCTTGGCTGTCCCCAAACGGTATCAAACCAACACCCACGGGAAGCTGTAAGCATAGAGGACATGCCTGCACCCCATTGGACTTACCTGTGTGGGTTAAATCCGGGTTATTTGACAACCTATGGCGGTGATGGTTCTGCTCAGGCAGAGCAGTGCTGATGCTCCTCATAAAGCTGTCGCTGCTGTGAAGGTTCTAGGTGACATCACAAATCCCTATGGTTACATACACAACAAAGCTGGGTTGTTGTTGTTTACACTCTGCAAGGCCTGTGGAAGTGAGTGACATCATAGCACTGTAGTTCTGAGGGTTGTAGATGGATGCAACAATCTCCTGTTGCTTCTATGAAGGCCGTAATAGACGACATCACCAAACAGCTCCATAGTCACATACACAGCAAAGGAGAGATGTTGTTTACACCTAGTGATGTCAGTGGTATTGAGTGACATCATAGCACAGTGCTAAGGCTCCTGGGCCTGGACACAGCAGCGGCTGCAATATCTCAACGGAGAATACGTTTATATATATGTGTGTGTGTGCGCGTATATATATATATATATATATATATATATATATATATATATATTTCTCCGCCGAAATCACTTTTAAACCCATTTCCACCTTTTTTTCCCTTCTCTTCCTCTTACTTTTTTTTCACGTTTTTTTACGTTTTTCTCCTTTTCGCCTCTTTTCTGGGCGTATTATTCTTCTTTTTCTTCTTTTTTTTCGTCTAATGCATACCCCATCAGTGCAGCAATGCTTATTCAATACCGCCAGCAGATGGAGACACTGGGGGATAATTTTCTAAGGATTTATACTGATTTTTCCTGTCTGAATTTGTCGCACAGAAAGTTGCAGGCCAAATATGTGCGACATTTCTGCGACTTTAGCTTCTAGAGCATTTTTACAACATTATACATAGGTGCTGAATACATAAAAAGCGACTGTTCAGCGACAGACAAGTCGCATCGGCTGAAAGTAGGCCAGAATGTCAGTCCATGTTGGAGCAGGTTTAGATACAGTCTAAAGCATAGATCTCAAAGTCTGTGCACAGAATTTAGCAAGGGCCTCGCACCTTCTGATGCATCAGGTAGGTGCACAATAGCATAGCCTAACCCTCTGTACTTTGGTCTATATTGATGCGGGACATAGACAGCCAGCTGATGACCAATCCATTAGTGCAATGGATGGCTGGAAGCATTTGTCTTTGCCTTTGCAATACCACAGAAGCAATGCATGGTCAATGTACAGCAATGACACACCTGTGTGAACAGCCAGGAGACCCCCCCCCCCCCCCCCCCCATGTTATGTTACATAGTTACATAGTTAGTACGGTCGAAAAAAGACATATGTCCATCAAGTTCAACCAGGGAATTAAGGGGTAGGGGTGTGGCGCGATATTGGGGAAGGGATGAGATTTTATATTTCTTCATAAGCATTAATCTTATTTTGTCAATTAGGAACATTCAGCACCCACCCGCTATCAAGGCAGCTGCCTATCATGTCATGCCCTACCTGCACAGGTGTGCTGGCTACTCAAATGATCCAATTAAGGAGGCCATTTAGTCAGCAGCAGCAGAAGTCCTGTGCCTGGACGCTCCAACAGCGGCCAGACACAAGCAGAAGCAGAAGCAGCAGAAGCAGCAGCAGCACCACCTTTTGCTTTTTGGCTGCAGAAGCAGCAGCAGCAAGGCCCACAGGGCTGGCTAGCTGGCTAGCCAGCAAGCAAGCAGGTAGCAATGAAAGTAGGAATCTTTCTTTTTAACCCTGTAAGGGGGTGGTGCACTGTACCCGAAGATACTGCCATATCGGGTCAATGCATAGGGCGACGGAAGCAAGCTTCGAAATCAGCCCCCGTTCTCAAAAATCCATTTAATATATGGTCCCCAGATAGGGGACGTATCAGATATTAAACTGATAAGAACAGATTTTTTTTTTTTAACTTGGCTACCCCTGAGGGGTATCTTTTTATTTAGAATTCATAACATTTTACAAAGTGCATTACGATTTATAAATATAATTTTTTTTTCAATAAAAACAAATTTTGATAATAAAATCACATAACAATAAAAGTTCACATAAATACAATCATAATACACTTAAAATGGGCACTTGGTGGCTTTACAAAAGGGCGTTCCATTCATTAAAATACCATTTTCTAGCTAATAAAGGATAATATTTCTTGTCTAATAAAAAGTACTGGTACATATCACTAAAACAAAGAGCTAAAACATCATTCACAGATAAAATCTCATGTTTAAAAAGTAAAATGTTTCTGGCATTCCATAGAGCTGCTTTAACACAGTTTATGATCTTCCATGCCATTGTCTCTTGAGTCCGTATTGGGCATTCCAGACATCCATAAAAAACAGCTGCAGAGTTTAAGTCCTTTATTTCTGTTATCTTCTTCACCAGAGGGAGTATTTTAGTCCATATCCTTTTTGCATAAAAACAAGTCCAGAAAAGGTGGTACACGGTCTCGGGTTCCTGGCAGCCCTCCCTCGGGCATACTGCAGTGTTGGCCATCCTTCTTCGGTGCTGGAATGCCCGGCATGGAAGACACTCGTGTATGCAGCTCCAGGCCAGATCTTTCTGTGAATTAAAAAGATAAATCATATTTGCCATCTTCCATATTTTCCTGCATTTCTCTTCATTAAAATTATTCACAGGGGCAATAAAACCACTTTCTTTAATATATTTTAACAGTTTTTTGCTATTAGTTACTTCATTAATACTTTTTCCGTTAAAGTTGTACAGGTTGAAAATTTTCTCTAAAATCTTGTATTGTTGGGGAAGATTAAAAGCATAAGGACAGCTTAAAACAGTTTTAAACCACCCATTCCTCCTCATAAAAAAACCTGTATTAAAACGGATAAAATATGACCAGTAACTATCCTTAAAAAGTGTGCTAACACACATGCTAAAAAACTTGGTAAAAAGGAACGCCCTGATGTCGGGGAAGTCCTTTCCACCCATAACTTTTGGCATCATGACGATCTCTCTTCTCAATTTTTCACTCTTGGAGCTCCATAAAAAGGTAAAACATGCTTTAATGATTTTATTTAAAATCATTTCGGGGGGTGGAAAGACCATGCCAAGATACAATAAAATGGGTAAAATCACCATCTTTGTAACTAAAACCTTCCCCTCCATCGTTAGCTTTCTCATGTTCCACATACAAATTTTTGTGTTTATTTTTTGAGCCACCAAGTCCCAGCTATTAAAACCATTGTTTGACTCACTGAAGGAGACCCCTAAAATCTGCACAGACTCAGACACAGGAATGGGTAAATCCCTTAAAAACAGTCCTCCTATATTTAAAACACTGCTTTTATAAAAATTTACCTTAAAACCGGAGGCACAACAAAAAAATTCAACTTGCTTTAGGGCTTTTTGAAGCGATGGGGTGTCCCTTCCGAGCACTGCCACATCGTCCATGTACCCCACTACTTTAGCCTCTAGTCCCCCTCCTCCCGGCAGGGGGACCCCTCTTATTTGCTTATCTCTCCTCAAGGTGCATAGTAGAGGCTCAAGCGCACATATGAAAAGTAGTGGGGACAAAGGACACCCCTGCTTCACTCCGGAATTTAAAATCACATCCTGTGTCTTAAAACCGTTAACTAAAATCTTGCTTGTGCAGTTTTTATAAAAGGCCTTAAGAGACAATAAAAAGCCTTCAGGTATACCCATTTTCTCTAAAACCTTAAAAAGATAAAAATGTGACACTCTGTCAAAAGCCTTCTCGAAGTCTAAGGATAAAATGGCTAGTTTTCCGTTTCTAGACTTTGTGTCACTAATCACATCTTTTAAAAGGTTAAGATTTTCCCATATGCTCCTCCCAGGCACCCCACAGACCTGATTTGAATGGATTATTTTCTCTATTACACTTTTTAATCTATTTGCGCACAGTTTTGCCATCACTTTGTAGTCACAGTTGAGGAGGGTGATTGGTCTCCAGTTCTTTAGATCTGACCGGTCTCCCTTTTTGAACAGCAGGGAGACATCACCCTTCCTCCATGAACCTGGGAGGGCTTTTGTTTTAAATACTTCTGTAAAAAGGGAAAAAAGGTCATCTTTTAAAACACCATAAAAAATGACATAAAACTCAATGGGTATACCGTCAGGACCAGGCACCTTACCGGATTTAAAACTCCTGATCGTCTCTAAAACCTCCTGTTCCGAGATCTCCCTCTGTAAAAGAGACTGGGACACAGGGTCTAAAACATTGGTAATCTCCTTCAATGAGTCATTCATAAAATCAATATCAATATTTTTTGTATTAAAAAGATCCGCATAAAATGAATGTACCCTTTTTAAAATACCCTGTACATCTTTTTCTCCTTGTATATTATCAATTAAAACCTTTTTATCCGTTACTTTCTTAAAAAAGTACCTGGAGCAGGTCTCGTTCTCTTCAAGGTGCTTTATTTTGGATCTGAAAATTATCTCTTTTCCCTTCTGCTCCAGGCACTGTTTTATTTCTTTTTTTAAGTCAGTAATTTCTCTATAAACCTCTATACCATTGTCTCTGAATTTGTACAGGGTTTGCAGACGGGTATTTAGAAGGGAGTAAAACTCACGCTTCTCTTTAGCTCTAGAGATCCCTACTCTAATAAAAAACTCTTTTATTTTTATTTTCATTTTCTCCCACCATATACTGATGGGAGTGTTAGGATCTCTTACCCGTCTGCAGTCCTTGTAGAAGTTGATAAAATCGGATAAAACCTGCGGATCTTCTAAAAGGGATACATTCATCTTCCAGGCATTCCTCCCAGTCTTTTTTCTAAAATCACTCTTCACCTTAAAAGATAAAAGTTTGTGATCAGAAAAAACATTGGTTAAAACATCACACTTAAAAGGCAGTACTTGATAAGAACAGAAGATAAAATCGATCCTGGAGCTGCAGTTTGCGTTGCTCCAGGTCACACCGTCTCTTTCTGGTAAAATACTATTGCATTTCTTAAAAACATCAGTAAGTCTAAAATCAATAATCATATTTTTTAACATAGAAGATGTTTTATCATAGTTTCTACTTACTGAATTGGTAAAACGGTGCTCCCCCCTTAAAATACAATTAAAATCACCTGCTAAAATAAGAGGTTCAGAATCATTGATAAAAAGGGGTAAAATCTCTAACATCCGTGCTCTATCATTTTTATTGGGTGAACCATAAAAATTTAAAAACTGCCATTTAATACCATCAATAAAAGCTTTAACCAATAAAATTCTGCCTGGTAAAATCTCATGAATAAAATCAATAAAAGCATTTCCTTTAAAAAGTATGGCGACCCCTGCTGATCTGGATTCGTTAGATCCAGACCAGACTGATGGACCGTGTACCCAATCTTTTTTATACTTTTCATAATTTAAACTATGCGGGATGCCGCACTCCTGCAGGAAAACCACAGAAGCAGCAAAAATAGACAAGTAGTTAAAAAGGGCAACCCGTTTCGCTCGTGAACTTATACTTCTTACATTCATAGACAATCCGGACAACTCAGCCATTGGAGATGTAAAAAAAGGGAGGCTCAGATAACAAACTAAAAACCAGATTGCGCACTGGAGCTCTCGTTACCCCCCACCTCTGACTCTACCGTACACATAGAGGAAGCCGGAGAGGAACCACCATCGCTCGAGCAGCCCCCCTCTTCCAAGACCACAGGTGTATAGACGGAGTACATTGGTAAGAACAGCTTCTGGGCTCCATTCTCTTTTTCGGCGTCCACCTCTTGCCCCTCCATAGGGGTCGGGTGCGTAATTAGGTCCGTTTCCGGGACCTCGGAGATGGTCACCCCTGAAACCTCCTCCTGGCTGGGAGGAGGAGGGGTATCCACCGCTGGGACCTGTGGAGGAGCTTCACTTGGAGCCCCCGTCACGACAGGAACTTCCATCTGCTCCTCCTGGACCACCTCCGAGTCCGGACGCCCTTTGGAGCCCCTTCGTCTTTTCACCTTTGCTACTCCGTCCGGGTTTTCACACTCAGGGGGACCCCGAGCAGGAGGACCTTCCGGGGTGGAATCGGGCACCTCTCGCTCTTCCACCTTCTCTGAGGTATCTGCCCGATCCCCTCTCGCATTTCTCTTCCCCGGCCTCCTCTCATTTGGGGTCCCCCTTTCCACCTGTGCCTCTTTCTCCTGGGGTTCTTTTGGGGGGGCCGTGGTCTCCATCTCACAGCTTACCTCTTCTTGTGGGGGGTGCTCCTCCTCTCTGGCTTTTCCCCAGGCTGGTCTCCGGACGTCTCTCTTGGGTTGCCCTTGCTGTTCTGTGGTTTTTTTTGGTCTGTGGGGACAGAAAGCATACACGTGACCAAAGTGACGGCAAAAATTACATCTCAAACCCTTATCACATTTTTCTGTTTCATGTTGCATGCTTCCACATTTCTTACAGGAACTTTCACAATTTTCCTTTATGTGCCCATAACGTTGGCACCTTCTGCAGAAGTTTGGCATTCCCGCAAAAAAGAGGTCGCCACACACATTGTTTAATTTAAAACGAGCAGGCGGTAATAGTATCCCCCCTGGGAGGGTGGGGTCTTTGTTGCACGTGACTTGATATCGCCATTTTGAGGTCCAGACACCACAGTCGTTCATGATTTTTCCTCTGAACTCCACCTTTTTAAAGTAGGCTGCCAGGAACCCATCGATCTCTCTCTGATTTACAAAAGGGGAGTACATCTTCACGACAATCAACTTGGTTTCATCTAGGACGTGCTCGACAATTTGGATACCCTTAAGCCTCGGATCATCTTGCTTTGGAATTTTCATTACTGCATCTAAGAATACGCCTTCCCCTATGAAAGTGCAGTCGTAGATCCTCCGCTTAGGGTAATCCTGGATGGCCAAAATCTCTCGCTTACGAACATTAAGAATCTTGTCGAGCACGTCCTCTATCACGAACCTCATGCCACGTGCATCCGCCGCATCACCTGTGAGAATGACCCGCACAGTGTGTTTAATCCGGGCATAAGCCGGTACCGAACCAGGATCTAGATCTTCATCCATGGTTCATTCGTGTTTTGGTCTGGTTCTCTCTGCTCCAACCAACCAGCCAATTTGCTCAAACCTCTCTCCACCCGAAGGCTTTGAGAGGCGATCGCAACCCGTTACCCTGGGACTAAGCCCTCTCCCCAATAGCAACAAGTGGGTGAAGCCCAGGCAATAAACCTGGGCGATCCCACAAGGCCGAGGAGAGGGGTACCCGAGTACCTTCTGACCAGATCTCCTGTATTACTACACTTGATCTTAGCCAAAAGGCCGAGAAGCGATAACCGTGAAAGGGGCGGGCCCAACAAGGTCCCCTTCATGGGCACTATCACTGCTTGCTGTCAGGGAGGCTGCCAGACAATTTTCCATGCACACTCTGGGCTGGGGGGCAGTCAACCACCAGTACACACAGCAGAACCTAAACCCATACCATTATTGCTAAGCAGCAAGACAGGGGCCCATTGCACTCCCACGGGGCCTTTTTAAATGCAATCCATAACCCGGATTTGCCAGGAACCCTTCTTACTCCTCCTACTTGCATGTGACACTGGGCTTAGGATCTGCATAGGAAACACACACACAAGCACACACCTACCTTTGTTGCCTGCAGATGCCTCCTTGGCTGTCCCCAAACGGTATCAAACCAACACCCACGGGAAGCTGTAAGCATAGAGGACATGCCTGCACCCCATTGGACTTACCTGTGTGGGTTAAATCCGGGTTATTTGACAACCTATGGCGGTGATGGTTCTGCTCAGGCAGAGCAGTGCTGATGCTCCTCATAAAGCTGTCGCTGCTGTGAAGGTTCTAGGTGACATCACAAATCCCTATGGTTACATACACAACAAAGCTGGGTTGTTGTTGTTTACACTCTGCAAGGCCTGTGGAAGTGAGTGACATCATAGCACTGTAGTTCTGAGGGTTGTAGATGGATGCAACAATCTCCTGTTGCTTCTATGAAGGCCGTAATAGACGACATCACCAAACAGCTCCATAGTCACATACACAGCAAAGGAGAGATGTTGTTTACACCTAGTGATGTCAGTGGTATTGAGTGACATCATAGCACAGTGCTAAGGCTCCTGGGCCTGGACACAGCAGCGGCTGCAATATCTCAACGGAGAATACGTTTATATATATGTGTGTGTGTGCGCGTATATATATATATATATATATATATATATATATATATATATTTCTCCGCCGAAATCACTTTTAAACCCATTTCCACCTTTTTTTCCCTTCTCTTCCTCTTACTTTTTTTTCACGTTTTTTTACGTTTTTTCTCCTTTTCGCCTCTTTTCTGGGCGTATTATTCTTCTTTTTCTTCTTTTTTTTCGTCTAATGCATACCCCATCAGTGCAGCAATGCTTATTTAATACCGCCAGCAGATGGAGACACTGGGGGATAATTTTCTAAGGATTTATACTGATTTTTCCTGTCTGAATTTGTCGCACAGAAAGTTGCAGGCCAAATATGTGCGACATTTCTGCGACTTTAGCTTCTAGAGCATTTTTACAACATTATACATAGGTGCTGAATACATAAAAAGCGACTGTTCAGCGACAGACAAGTCGCATCGGCTGAAAGTAGGCCAGAATGTCAGTCCATGTTGGAGCAGGTTTAGATACAGTCTAAAGCATAGATCTCAAAGTCTGTGCACAGAATTTAGCAAGGGCCTCGCACCTTCTGATGCATCAGGTAGGTGCACAATAGCATAGCCTAACCCTCTGTACTTTGGTCTATATTGATGCGGGACATAGACAGCCAGCTGATGACCAATCCATTAGTGCAATGGATGGCTGGAAGCATTTGTCTTTGCCTTTGCAATACCACAGAAGCAATGCATGGTCAATGTACAGCAATGACACACCTGTGTGAACAGCCAGGAGACCCCCCCCCCCCCCCCCCATGTTATGTTACATAGTTACATAGTTAGTACGGTCGAAAAAAGACATATGTCCATCAAGTTCAACCAGGGAATTAAGGGGTAGGGGTGTGGCGCGATATTGGGGAAGGGATGAGATTTTATATTTCTTCATAAGCATTAATCTTATTTTGTCAATTAGGAACATTCAGCACCCACCCGCTATCAAGGCAGCTGCCTATCATGTCATGCCCTACCTGCACAGGTGTGCTGGCTACTCAAATGATCCAATTAAGGAGGCCATTTAGTCAGCAGCAGCAGAAGTCCTGTGCCTGGACGCTCCAACAGCGGCCAGACACAAGCAGAAGCAGAAGCAGCAGAAGCAGCAGCAGCACCACCTTTTGCTTTTTGGCTGCAGAAGCAGCAGCAGCAAGGCCCACAGGGCTGGCTAGCTGGCTAGCCAGCAAGCAAGCAGGTAGCAATGAAAGTAGGAATCTTTCTTTTTAACCCTGTAAGGGGGTGGTGCACTGTACCCGAAGATACTGCCATATCGGGTCAATGCATAGGGCGACGGAAGCAAGCTTCGAAATCAGCCCCCGTTCTCAAAAATCCATTTAATATATGGTCCCCAGATAGGGGACGTATCAGATATTAAACTGATAAGAACAGATACTACACTTGATCTTAGCCAAAAGGCCGAGAAGCGATAACCGTGAAAGGGGCGGGCCCAACAAGGTCCCCTTCATGGGCACTATCACTGCTTGCTGTCAGGGAGGCTGCCAGACAATTTTCCATGCACACTCTGGGCTGGGGGGCAGTCAACCACCAGTACACACAGCAGAACCTAAACCCATACCATTATTGCTAAGCAGCAAGACAGGGGCCCATTGCACTCCCACGGGGCCTTTTTAAATGCAATCCATAACCCGGATTTGCCAGGAACCCTTCTTACTCCTCCTACTTGCATGTGACACTGGGCTTAGGATCTGCATAGGAAACACACACACAAGCACACACCTACCTTTGTTGCCTGCAGATGCCTCCTTGGCTGTCCCCAAACGGTATCAAACCAACACCCACGGGAAGCTGTAAGCATAGAGGACATGCCTGCACCCCATTGGACTTACCTGTGTGGGTTAAATCCGGGTTATTTGACAACCTATGGCGGTGATGGTTCTGCTCAGGCAGAGCAGTGCTGATGCTCCTCATAAAGCTGTCGCTGCTGTGAAGGTTCTAGGTGACATCACAAATCCCTATGGTTACATACACAACAAAGCTGGGTTGTTGTTGTTTACACTCTGCAAGGCCTGTGGAAGTGAGTGACATCATAGCACTGTAGTTCTGAGGGTTGTAGATGGATGCAACAATCTCCTGTTGCTTCTATGAAGGCCGTAATAGACGACATCACCAAACAGCTCCATAGTCACATACACAGCAAAGGAGAGATGTTGTTTACACCTAGTGATGTCAGTGGTATTGAGTGACATCATAGCACAGTGCTAAGGCTCCTGGGCCTGGACACAGCAGCGGCTGCAATATCTCAACGGAGAATACGTTTATATATATGTGTGTGTGTGCGCGTATATATATATATATATATATATATATATATATATATATTTCTCCGCCGAAATCACTTTTAAACCCATTTCCACCTTTTTTTCCCTTCTCTTCCTCTTACTTTTTTTTCACGTTTTTTTACGTTTTTCTCCTTTTCGCCTCTTTTCTGGGCGTATTATTCTTCTTTTTCTTCTTTTTTTTCGTCTAATGCATACCCCATCAGTGCAGCAATGCTTATTCAATACCGCCAGCAGATGGAGACACTGGGGGATAATTTTCTAAGGATTTATACTGATTTTTCCTGTCTGAATTTGTCGCACAGAAAGTTGCAGGCCAAATATGTGCGACATTTCTGCGACTTTAGCTTCTAGAGCATTTTTACAACATTATACATAGGTGCTGAATACATAAAAAGCGACTGTTCAGCGACAGACAAGTCGCATCGGCTGAAAGTAGGCCAGAATGTCAGTCCATGTTGGAGCAGGTTTAGATACAGTCTAAAGCATAGATCTCAAAGTCTGTGCACAGAATTTAGCAAGGGCCTCGCACCTTCTGATGCATCAGGTAGGTGCACAATAGCATAGCCTAACCCTCTGTACTTTGGTCTATATTGATGCGGGACATAGACAGCCAGCTGATGACCAATCCATTAGTGCAATGGATGGCTGGAAGCATTTGTCTTTGCCTTTGCAATACCACAGAAGCAATGCATGGTCAATGTACAGCAATGACACACCTGTGTGAACAGCCAGGAGACCCCCCCCCCCCCCCCCCCCATGTTATGTTACATAGTTACATAGTTAGTACGGTCGAAAAAAGACATATGTCCATCAAGTTCAACCAGGGAATTAAGGGGTAGGGGTGTGGCGCGATATTGGGGAAGGGATGAGATTTTATATTTCTTCATAAGCATTAATCTTATTTTGTCAATTAGGAACATTCAGCACCCACCCGCTATCAAGGCAGCTGCCTATCATGTCATGCCCTGCCTGCACAGGTGTGCTGGCTACTCAAATGATCCAATTAAGGAGGCCATTTAGTCAGCAGCAGCAGAAGTCCTGTGCCTGGACGCTCCAACAGCGGCCAGACACAAGCAGAAGCAGAAGCAGCAGAAGCAGCAGCAGCACCACCTTTTGCTTTTTGGCTGCAGAAGCAGCAGCAGCAAGGCCCACAGGGCTGGCTAGCTGGCTAGCCAGCAAGCAAGCAGGTAGCAATGAAAGTAGGAATCTTTCTTTTTAACCCTGTAAGGGGGTGGTGCACTGTACCCGAAGATACTGCCATATCGGGTCAATGCATAGGGCGACGGAAGCAAGCTTCGAAATCAGCCCCCGTTCTCAAAAATCCATTTAATATATGGTCCCCAGATAGGGGACGTATCAGATATTAAACTGATAAGAACAGATACTACACTTGATCTTAGCCAAAAGGCCGAGAAGCGATAACCGTGAAAGGGGCGGGCCCAACAAGGTCCCCTTCATGGGCACTATCACTGCTTGCTGTCAGGGAGGCTGCCAGACAATTTTCCATGCACACTCTGGGCTGGGGGGCAGTCAACCACCAGTACACACAGCAGAACCTAAACCCATACCATTATTGCTAAGCAGCAAGACAGGGGCCCATTGCACTCCCACGGGGCCTTTTTAAATGCAATCCATAACCCGGATTTGCCAGGAACCCTTCTTACTCCTCCTACTTGCATGTGACACTGGGCTTAGGATCTGCATAGGAAACACACACACAAGCACACACCTACCTTTGTTGCCTGCAGATGCCTCCTTGGCTGTCCCCAAACGGTATCAAACCAACACCCACGGGAAGCTGTAAGCATAGAGGACATGCCTGCACCCCATTGGACTTACCTGTGTGGGTTAAATCCGGGTTATTTGACAACCTATGGCGGTGATGGTTCTGCTCAGGCAGAGCAGTGCTGATGCTCCTCATAAAGCTGTCGCTGCTGTGAAGGTTCTAGGTGACATCACAAATCCCTATGGTTACATACACAACAAAGCTGGGTTGTTGTTGTTTACACTCTGCAAGGCCTGTGGAAGTGAGTGACATCATAGCACTGTAGTTCTGAGGGTTGTAGATGGATGCAACAATCTCCTGTTGCTTCTATGAAGGCCGTAATAGACGACATCACCAAACAGCTCCATAGTCACATACACAGCAAAGGAGAGATGTTGTTTACACCTAGTGATGTCAGTGGTATTGAGTGACATCATAGCACAGTGCTAAGGCTCCTGGGCCTGGACACAGCAGCGGCTGCAATATCTCAACGGAGAATACGTTTATATATATGTGTGTGTGTGCGCGTATATATATATATATATATATATATATATATATATATATATTTCTCCGCCGAAATCACTTTTAAACCCATTTCCACCTTTTTTTCCCTTCTCTTCCTCTTACTTTTTTTTCACGTTTTTTTACGTTTTTCTCCTTTTCGCCTCTTTTCTGGGCGTATTATTCTTCTTTTTCTTCTTTTTTTTCGTCTAATGCATACCCCATCAGTGCAGCAATGCTTATTCAATACCGCCAGCAGATGGAGACACTGGGGGATAATTTTCTAAGGATTTATACTGATTTTTCCTGTCTGAATTTGTCGCACAGAAAGTTGCAGGCCAAATATGTGCGACATTTCTGCGACTTTAGCTTCTAGAGCATTTTTACAACATTATACATAGGTGCTGAATACATAAAAAGCGACTGTTCAGCGACAGACAAGTCGCATCGGCTGAAAGTAGGCCAGAATGTCAGTCCATGTTGGAGCAGGTTTAGATACAGTCTAAAGCATAGATCTCAAAGTCTGTGCACAGAATTTAGCAAGGGCCTCGCACCTTCTGATGCATCAGGTAGGTGCACAATAGCATAGCCTAACCCTCTGTACTTTGGTCTATATTGATGCGGGACATAGACAGCCAGCTGATGACCAATCCATTAGTGCAATGGATGGCTGGAAGCATTTGTCTTTGCCTTTGCAATACCACAGAAGCAATGCATGGTCAATGTACAGCAATGACACACCTGTGTGAACAGCCAGGAGACCCCCCCCCCCCCCCCCCATGTTATGTTACATAGTTACATAGTTAGTACGGTCGAAAAAAGACATATGTCCATCAAGTTCAACCAGGGAATTAAGGGGTAGGGGTGTGGCGCGATATTGGGGAAGGGATGAGATTTTATATTTCTTCATAAGCATTAATCTTATTTTGTCAATTAGGAACATTCAGCACCCACCCGCTATCAAGGCAGCTGCCTATCATGTCATGCCCTACCTGCACAGGTGTGCTGGCTACTCAAATGATCCAATTAAGGAGGCCATTTAGTCAGCAGCAGCAGAAGTCCTGTGCCTGGACGCTCCAACAGCGGCCAGACACAAGCAGAAGCAGAAGCAGCAGAAGCAGCAGCAGCACCACCTTTTGCTTTTTGGCTGCAGAAGCAGCAGCAGCAAGGCCCACAGGGCTGGCTAGCTGGCTAGCCAGCAAGCAAGCAGGTAGCAATGAAAGTAGGAATCTTTCTTTTTAACCCTGTAAGGGGGTGGTGCACTGTACCCGAAGATACTGCCATATCGGGTCAATGCATAGGGCGACGGAAGCAAGCTTCGAAATCAGCCCCCGTTCTCAAAAATCCATTTAATATATGGTCCCCAGATAGGGGACGTATCAGATATTAAACTGATAAGAACAGATACTACACTTGATCTTAGCCAAAAGGCCGAGAAGCGATAACCGTGAAAGGGGCGGGCCCAACAAGGTCCCCTTCATGGGCACTATCACTGCTTGCTGTCAGGGAGGCTGCCAGACAATTTTCCATGCACACTCTGGGCTGGGGGGCAGTCAACCACCAGTACACACAGCAGAACCTAAACCCATACCATTATTGCTAAGCAGCAAGACAGGGGCCCATTGCACTCCCACGGGGCCTTTTTAAATGCAATCCATAACCCGGATTTGCCAGGAACCCTTCTTACTCCTCCTACTTGCATGTGACACTGGGCTTAGGATCTGCATAGGAAACACACACACAAGCACACACCTACCTTTGTTGCCTGCAGATGCCTCCTTGGCTGTCCCCAAACGGTATCAAACCAACACCCACGGGAAGCTGTAAGCATAGAGGACATGCCTGCACCCCATTGGACTTACCTGTGTGGGTTAAATCCGGGTTATTTGACAACCTATGGCGGTGATGGTTCTGCTCAGGCAGAGCAGTGCTGATGCTCCTCATAAAGCTGTCGCTGCTGTGAAGGTTCTAGGTGACATCACAAATCCCTATGGTTACATACACAACAAAGCTGGGTTGTTGTTGTTTACACTCTGCAAGGCCTGTGGAAGTGAGTGACATCATAGCACTGTAGTTCTGAGGGTTGTAGATGGATGCAACAATCTCCTGTTGCTTCTATGAAGGCCGTAATAGACGACATCACCAAACAGCTCCATAGTCACATACACAGCAAAGGAGAGATGTTGTTTACACCTAGTGATGTCAGTGGTATTGAGTGACATCATAGCACAGTGCTAAGGCTCCTGGGCCTGGACACAGCAGCGGCTGCAATATCTCAACGGAGAATACGTTTATATATATGTGTGTGTGTGCGCGTATATATATATATATATATATATATATATATATATATATATATTTCTCCGCCGAAATCACTTTTAAACCCATTTCCACCTTTTTTTCCCTTCTCTTCCTCTTACTTTTTTTTCACGTTTTTTTACGTTTTTCTCCTTTTCGCCTCTTTTCTGGGCGTATTATTCTTCTTTTTCTTCTTTTTTTTCGTCTAATGCATACCCCATCAGTGCAGCAATGCTTATTCAATACCGCCAGCAGATGGAGACACTGGGGGATAATTTTCTAAGGATTTATACTGATTTTTCCTGTCTGAATTTGTCGCACAGAAAGTTGCAGGCCAAATATGTGCGACATTTCTGCGACTTTAGCTTCTAGAGCATTTTTACAACATTATACATAGGTGCTGAATACATAAAAAGCGACTGTTCAGCGACAGACAAGTCGCATCGGCTGAAAGTAGGCCAGAATGTCAGTCCATGTTGGAGCAGGTTTAGATACAGTCTAAAGCATAGATCTCAAAGTCTGTGCACAGAATTTAGCAAGGGCCTCGCACCTTCTGATGCATCAGGTAGGTGCACAATAGCATAGCCTAACCCTCTGTACTTTGGTCTATATTGATGCGGGACATAGACAGCCAGCTGATGACCAATCCATTAGTGCAATGGATGGCTGGAAGCATTTGTCTTTGCCTTTGCAATACCACAGAAGCAATGCATGGTCAATGTACAGCAATGACACACCTGTGTGAACAGCCAGGAGACCCCCCCCCCCCCCCCCATGTTATGTTACATAGTTACATAGTTAGTACGGTCGAAAAAAGACATATGTCCATCAAGTTCAACCAGGGAATTAAGGGGTAGGGGTGTGGCGCGATATTGGGGAAGGGATGAGATTTTATATTTCTTCATAAGCATTAATCTTATTTTGTCAATTAGGAACATTCAGCACCCACCCGCTATCAAGGCAGCTGCCTATCATGTCATGCCCTACCTGCACAGGTGTGCTGGCTACTCAAATGATCCAATTAAGGAGGCCATTTAGTCAGCAGCAGCAGAAGTCCTGTGCCTGGACGCTCCAACAGCGGCCAGACACAAGCAGAAGCAGAAGCAGCAGAAGCAGCAGCAGCACCACCTTTTGCTTTTTGGCTGCAGAAGCAGCAGCAGCAAGGCCCACAGGGCTGGCTAGCTGGCTAGCCAGCAAGCAAGCAGGTAGCAATGAAAGTAGGAATCTTTCTTTTTAACCCTGTAAGGGGGTGGTGCACTGTACCCGAAGATACTGCCATATCGGGTCAATGCATAGGGCGACGGAAGCAAGCTTCGAAATCAGCCCCCGTTCTCAAAAATCCATTTAATATATGGTCCCCAGATAGGGGACGTATCAGATATTAAACTGATAAGAACAGATACTACACTTGATCTTAGCCAAAAGGCCGAGAAGCGATAACCGTGAAAGGGGCGGGCCCAACAAGGTCCCCTTCATGGGCACTATCACTGCTTGCTGTCAGGGAGGCTGCCAGACAATTTTCCATGCACACTCTGGGCTGGGGGGCAGTCAACCACCAGTACACACAGCAGAACCTAAACCCATACCATTATTGCTAAGCAGCAAGACAGGGGCCCATTGAACTCCCACGGGGCCTTTTTAAATGCAATCCATAACCCGGATTTGCCAGGAACCCTTCTTACTCCTCCTACTTGCATGTGACACTGGGCTTAGGATCTGCATAGGAAACACACACACAAGCACACACCTACCTTTGTTGCCTGCAGATGCCTCCTTGGCTGTCCCCAAACGGTATCAAACCAACACCCACGGGAAGCTGTAAGCATAGAGGACATGCCTGCACCCCATTGGACTTACCTGTGTGGGTTAAATCCGGGTTATTTGACAACCTATGGCGGTGATGGTTCTGCTCAGGCAGAGCAGTGCTGATGCTCCTCATAAAGCTGTCGCTGCTGTGAAGGTTCTAGGTGACATCACAAATCCCTATGGTTACATACACAACAAAGCTGGGTTGTTGTTGTTTACACTCTGCAAGGCCTGTGGAAGTGAGTGACATCATAGCACTGTAGTTCTGAGGGTTGTAGATGGATGCAACAATCTCCTGTTGCTTCTATGAAGGCCGTAATAGACGACATCACCAAACAGCTCCATAGTCACATACACAGCAAAGGAGAGATGTTGTTTACACCTAGTGATGTCAGTGGTATTGAGTGACATCATAGCACAGTGCTAAGGCTCCTGGGCCTGGACACAGCAGCGGCTGCAATATCTCAACGGAGAATACGTTTATATATATGTGTGTGTGTGCGCGTATATATATATATATATATATATATATATATATATATATATATTTCTCCGCCGAAATCACTTTTAAACCCATTTCCACCTTTTTTTCCCTTCTCTTCCTCTTACTTTTTTTTCACGTTTTTTTACGTTTTTCTCCTTTTCGCCTCTTTTCTGGGCGTATTATTCTTCTTTTTCTTCTTTTTTTCGTCTAATGCATACCCCATCAGTGCAGCAATGCTTATTCAATACCGCCAGCAGATGGAGACACTGGGGGATAATTTTCTAAGGATTTATACTGATTTTTCCTGTCTGAATTTGTCGCACAGAAAGTTGCAGGCCAAATATGTGCGACATTTCTGCGACTTTAGCTTCTAGAGCATTTTTACAACATTATACATAGGTGCTGAATACATAAAAAGCGACTGTTCAGCGACAGACAAGTCGCATCGGCTGAAAGTAGGCCAGAATGTCAGTCCATGTTGGAGCAGGTTTAGATACAGTCTAAAGCATAGATCTCAAAGTCTGTGCACAGAATTTAGCAAGGGCCTCGCACCTTCTGATGCATCAGGTAGGTGCACAATAGCATAGCCTAACCCTCTGTACTTTGGTCTATATTGATGCGGGACATAGACAGCCAGCTGATGACCAATCCATTAGTGCAATGGATGGCTGGAAGCATTTGTCTTTGCCTTTGCAATACCACAGAAGCAATGCATGGTCAATGTACAGCAATGACACACCTGTGTGAACAGCCAGGAGACCCCCCCCCCCCCCCCCCCATGTTATGTTACATAGTTACATAGTTAGTACGGTCGAAAAAAGACATATGTCCATCAAGTTCAACCAGGGAATTAAGGGGTAGGGGTGTGGCGCGATATTGGGGAAGGGATGAGATTTTATATTTCTTCATAAGCATTAATCTTATTTTGTCAATTAGGAACATTCAGCACCCACCCGCTATCAAGGCAGCTGCCTATCATGTCATGCCCTACCTGCACAGGTGTGCTGGCTACTCAAATGATCCAATTAAGGAGGCCATTTAGTCAGCAGCAGCAGAAGTCCTGTGCCTGGACGCTCCAACAGCGGCCAGACACAAGCAGAAGCAGAAGCAGCAGAAGCAGCAGCAGCACCACCTTTTGCTTTTTGGCTGCAGAAGCAGCAGCAGCAAGGCCCACAGGGCTGGCTAGCTGGCTAGCCAGCAAGCAAGCAGGTAGCAATGAAAGTAGGAATCTTTCTTTTTAACCCTGTAAGGGGGTGGTGCACTGTACCCGAAGATACTGCCATATCGGGTCAATGCATAGGGCGACGGAAGCAAGCTTCGAAATCAGCCCCCGTTCTCAAAAATCCATTTAATATATGGTCCCCAGATAGGGGACGTATCAGATATTAAACTGATAAGAACAGATACTACACTTGATCTTAGCCAAAAGGCCGAGAAGCGATAACCGTGAAAGGGGCGGGCCCAACAAGGTCCCCTTCATGGGCACTATCACTGCTTGCTGTCAGGGAGGCTGCCAGACAATTTTCCATGCACACTCTGGGCTGGGGGGCAGTCAACCACCAGTACACACAGCAGAACCTAAACCCATACCATTATTGCTAAGCAGCAAGACAGGGGCCCATTGCACTCCCACGGGGCCTTTTTAAATGCAATCCATAACCCGGATTTGCCAGGAACCCTTCTTACTCCTCCTACTTGCATGTGACACTGGGCTTAGGATCTGCATAGGAAACACACACACAAGCACACACCTACCTTTGTTGCCTGCAGATGCCTCCTTGGCTGTCCCCAAACGGTATCAAACCAACACCCACGGGAAGCTGTAAGCATAGAGGACATGCCTGCACCCCATTGGACTTACCTGTGTGGGTTAAATCCGGGTTATTTGACAACCTATGGCGGTGATGGTTCTGCTCAGGCAGAGCAGTGCTGATGCTCCTCATAAAGCTGTCGCTGCTGTGAAGGTTCTAGGTGACATCACAAATCCCTATGGTTACATACACAACAAAGCTGGGTTGTTGTTGTTTACACTCTGCAAGGCCTGTGGAAGTGAGTGACATCATAGCACTGTAGTTCTGAGGGTTGTAGATGGATGCAACAATCTCCTGTTGCTTCTATGAAGGCCGTAATAGACGACATCACCAAACAGCTCCATAGTCACATACACAGCAAAGGAGAGATGTTGTTTACACCTAGTGATGTCAGTGGTATTGAGTGACATCATAGCACAGTGCTAAGGCTCCTGGGCCTGGACACAGCAGCGGCTGCAATATCTCAACGGAGAATACGTTTATATATATGTGTGTGTGTGCGCGTATATATATATATATATATATATATATATATATATATATATATTTCTCCGCCGAAATCACTTTTAAACCCATTTCCACCTTTTTTTCCCTTCTCTTCCTCTTACTTTTTTTTCACGTTTTTTTACGTTTTTCTCCTTTTCGCCTCTTTTCTGGGCGTATTATTCTTCTTTTTCTTCTTTTTTTTCGTCTAATGCATACCCCATCAGTGCAGCAATGCTTATTCAATACCGCCAGCAGATGGAGACACTGGGGGATAATTTTCTAAGGATTTATACTGATTTTTCCTGTCTGAATTTGTCGCACAGAAAGTTGCAGGCCAAATATGTGCGACATTTCTGCGACTTTAGCTTCTAGAGCATTTTTACAACATTATACATAGGTGCTGAATACATAAAAAGCGACTGTTCAGCGACAGACAAGTCGCATCGGCTGAAAGTAGGCCAGAATGTCAGTCCATGTTGGAGCAGGTTTAGATACAGTCTAAAGCATAGATCTCAAAGTCTGTGCACAGAATTTAGCAAGGGCCTCGCACCTTCTGATGCATCAGGTAGGTGCACAATAGCATAGCCTAACCCTCTGTACTTTGGTCTATATTGATGCGGGACATAGACAGCCAGCTGATGACCAATCCATTAGTGCAATGGATGGCTGGAAGCATTTGTCTTTGCCTTTGCAATACCACAGAAGCAATGCATGGTCAATGTACAGCAATGACACACCTGTGTGAACAGCCAGGAGACCCCCCCCCCCCCCCCCCCCATGTTATGTTACATAGTTACATAGTTAGTACGGTCGAAAAAAGACATATGTCCATCAAGTTCAACCAGGGAATTAAGGGGTAGGGGTGTGGCGCGATATTGGGGAAGGGATGAGATTTTATATTTCTTCATAAGCATTAATCTTATTTTGTCAATTAGGAACATTCAGCACCCACCCGCTATCAAGGCAGCTGCCTATCATGTCATGCCCTACCTGCACAGGTGTGCTGGCTACTCAAATGATCCAATTAAGGAGGCCATTTAGTCAGCAGCAGCAGAAGTCCTGTGCCTGGACGCTCCAACAGCGGCCAGACACAAGCAGAAGCAGAAGCAGCAGAAGCAGCAGCACCACCTTTTGCTTTTTGGCTGCAGAAGCAGCAGCAGCAAGGCCCACAGGGCTGGCTAGCTGGCTAGCCAGCAAGCAAGCAGGTAGCAATGAAAGTAGGAATCTTTCTTTTTAACCCTGTAAGGGGGTGGTGCACTGTACCCGAAGATACTGCCATATCGGGTCAATGCATAGGGCGACGGAAGCAAGCTTCGAAATCAGCCCCCGTTCTCAAAAATCCATTTAATATATGGTCCCCAGATAGGGGACGTATCAGATATTAAACTGATAAGAACAGATACTACACTTGATCTTAGCCAAAAGGCCGAGAAGCGATAACCGTGAAAGGGGCGGGCCCAACAAGGTCCCCTTCATGGGCACTATCACTGCTTGCTGTCAGGGAGGCTGCCAGACAATTTTCCATGCACACTCTGGGCTGGGGGGCAGTCAACCACCAGTACACACAGCAGAACCTAAACCCATACCATTATTGCTAAGCAGCAAGACAGGGGCCCATTGCACTCCCACGGGGCCTTTTTAAATGCAATCCATAACCCGGATTTGCCAGGAACCCTTCTTACTCCTCCTACTTGCATGTGACACTGGGCTTAGGATCTGCATAGGAAACACACACACAAGCACACACCTACCTTTGTTGCCTGCAGATGCCTCCTTGGCTGTCCCCAAACGGTATCAAACCAACACCCACGGGAAGCTGTAAGCATAGAGGACATGCCTGCACCCCATTGGACTTACCTGTGTGGGTTAAATCCGGGTTATTTGACAACCTATGGCGGTGATGGTTCTGCTCAGGCAGAGCAGTGCTGATGCTCCTCATAAAGCTGTCGCTGCTGTGAAGGTTCTAGGTGACATCACAAATCCCTATGGTTACATACACAACAAAGCTGGGTTGTTGTTGTTTACACTCTGCAAGGCCTGTGGAAGTGAGTGACATCATAGCACTGTAGTTCTGAGGGTTGTAGATGGATGCAACAATCTCCTGTTGCTTCTATGAAGGCCGTAATAGACGACATCACCAAACAGCTCCATAGTCACATACACAGCAAAGGAGAGATGTTGTTTACACCTAGTGATGTCAGTGGTATTGAGTGACATCATAGCACAGTGCTAAGGCTCCTGGGCCTGGACACAGCAGCGGCTGCAATATCTCAACGGAGAATACGTTTATATATATGTGTGTGTGTGCGCGTATATATATATATATATATATATATATATATATATATATATATATTTCTCCGCCGAAATCACTTTTAAACCCATTTCCACCTTTTTTTCCCTTCTCTTCCTCTTACTTTTTTTTCACGTTTTTTTACGTTTTTCTCCTTTTCGCCTCTTTTCTGGGCGTATTATTCTTCTTTTTCTTCTTTTTTTTCGTCTAATGCATACCCCATCAGTGCAGCAATGCTTATTCAATACCGCCAGCAGATGGAGACACTGGGGGATAATTTTCTAAGGATTTATACTGATTTTTCCTGTCTGAATTTGTCGCACAGAAAGTTGCAGGCCAAATATGTGCGACATTTCTGCGACTTTAGCTTCTAGAGCATTTTTACAACATTATACATAGGTGCTGAATACATAAAAAGCGACTGTTCAGCGACAGACAAGTCGCATCGGCTGAAAGTAGGCCAGAATGTCAGTCCATGTTGGAGCAGGTTTAGATACAGTCTAAAGCATAGATCTCAAAGTCTGTGCACAGAATTTAGCAAGGGCCTCGCACCTTCTGATGCATCAGGTAGGTGCACAATAGCATAGCCTAACCCTCTGTACTTTGGTCTATATTGATGCGGGACATAGACAGCCAGCTGATGACCAATCCATTAGTGCAATGGATGGCTGGAAGCATTTGTCTTTGCCTTTGCAATACCACAGAAGCAATGCATGGTCAATGTACAGCAATGACACACCTGTGTGAACAGCCAGGAGACCCCCCCCCCCCCCCCCCATGTTATGTTACATAGTTACATAGTTAGTACGGTCGAAAAAAGACATATGTCCATCAAGTTCAACCAGGGAATTAAGGGGTAGGGGTGTGGCGCGATATTGGGGAAGGGATGAGATTTTATATTTCTTCATAAGCATTAATCTTATTTTGTCAATTAGGAACATTCAGCACCCACCCGCTATCAAGGCAGCTGCCTATCATGTCATGCCCTACCTGCACAGGTGTGCTGGCTACTCAAATGATCCAATTAAGGAGGCCATTTAGTCAGCAGCAGCAGAAGTCCTGTGCCTGGACGCTCCAACAGCGGCCAGACACAAGCAGAAGCAGAAGCAGCAGAAGCAGCAGCAGCACCACCTTTTGCTTTTTGGCTGCAGAAGCAGCAGCAGCAAGGCCCACAGGGCTGGCTAGCTGGCTAGCCAGCAAGCAAGCAGGTAGCAATGAAAGTAGGAATCTTTCTTTTTAACCCTGTAAGGGGGTGGTGCACTGTACCCGAAGATACTGCCATATCGGGTCAATGCATAGGGCGACGGAAGCAAGCTTCGAAATCAGCCCCCGTTCTCAAAAATCCATTTAATATATGGTCCCCAGATAGGGGACGTATCAGATATTAAACTGATAAGAACAGATTTTTTTTGATTGAAAGAGCTTTATTTTCCGTTCAGTCATTACAAGTCGTACAATAAATTACAGTCACACAAAGCATGATAGTACAATACACAGCAAAGGTTCCCTAAGCTATACATCGCACACCATGCTACTCTAACATTCAGCTCAATCCTGCAATATAAAGGCACAAGAGATCAAACAAAAACCAAATAATACAATCTGTGATCGGGGTAGGGGTGTGGGCGACTATGTGGGGGTAGGGAGGGGGGGCGGATCACAGGGCCAAACTGTTGGGCTGTATCTTCAGGGGGACATGGGAGAAGGAGAGGGGTCTTCACTCCTCTTCTTCCTCATCAACGGCCGAGCTGTCCAAGATGGAATAGTCTCTAAGCAGGTTCTTGATGAACCTGCGGCAGTCCCGGGCGGACATGTTTTCCCTGTTGATCACGAGGCGGTTCCTGGCAAGCCACACTGCGTCCTTAAAACAGTTCATAAGGCGCCAGGCCTCCTGGATGGCCTCCACGTCGTGGGTCCCAGGGAACAGGCCGTAAAGCACCGAATGGTACGATAGGCAGCTCCTGGGCACTGAGTCTCTGAGTTCCTGTTCTAGGGCGTCCAACAGACCCTGTGCAAAGGGGCACTGCCAAAACACGTGGAAAGATGTTTCCTCCACGTAGGGGCAACGGGGGCAGTACCGGGTCTTGCACAGGTTGCGGGCATGCATGAATGACCTGAGAGAGAGACCTCCCATGACGGCCATCCACGACAAGTCCTTGTGTCCATTGGTAAGCCGCTTTGAGGCCACATTGTTCCAAACTGTCTCTGCAGTGGCTGCGGGGAGTCCCGGAACCAGCTCGGTCGAGTCCTTAGCTCGGATGAGCTTGTGGATTGTCTTTGGCTTCCATAGGTCTGGTTTCAGTCCTTCCAGCTGGTGCTCCCTCACAAACCTGACAACATCCCCATAGAACCAGGGAGTGTTCCAGTTGTAAGGGATGGAGCTGTCCCACTTGTCCCAGCCCAGCTGTCTCCAGAGGGGCATGAGAAGCAAGCGAGACATGGACCTGCCCGCTGAGCCAGTCTTTTCTACAAGAGTCCGCTGCACCGTGACACATGCAAAGGAGGCCCTCAGCAGAGCGGGGATGTCGGGTATTCCCTTCCCACCCTTGCGGGGTTCCTTGTACATCACGGTCCTCTTGACTCTGTCCATTTTGCCCCAGACGAAGCCAAACACTGTCCGGGTGATGGCCTTGCAAACGGTGGTATGGGGAGGCCAGGCCTGTGCGGTATATTGGAGCACAGGCAAAACTTCACTCCGCAGGACAAGTGCCTTGCCTTCCATCGTGAGCTTTCTGGAGCTCCACAGTCCGATCTTTGAGTTTATCCTTCCTAGTCGGTCTTGCCAAGACTTAAGGGCCGCTCCTTCCTTCCCGAACCAGACTCCAAGAATTTGAATGAAGTCCGGCTTAATAGTAAAGGGGAAGGGGGCGGAAGAAGCCAGGTGCCACTCCCCGAAGAGCATGGCCTCCGACTTCCCGCAGTTGACTTTTGCCCCCGAAGCTCTGCCGAAGTCCTCGCAGGTCTGGACGAGTGCAGTCACCGAACGCTGGTCAGCGCAGAAGACGGTCACGTCGTCCATGTAGAGCGAGCACTTGACCTCGTGGCGATCTGGTCCTGGTGCGGTGATCCCTCTGATCTCTCCATTCTGCCGGATAGTCTCAGCGAAGAGCTCTATAACACAAACAAAAAGGAGAGGTGAAAGGGGGCAGCCTTGTCTAACCCCTGAAAGAATGGAAAAGGGGTCAGTCTTCCAGCCGTTCACCAACACCGTGCTGTAAATGTCAAAATACATAACGTTAACAAAAGAGCAAAACATCTTCCCCAGACCCAGCCTGCGCAAAACCCTGTCCATGAATGCGTGGGAGACACGGTCGAACGCCTTCTCCTGATCTAAGCTGACCAGGGCGGCGCGGCCCCCGCGGTCCTGGATGTAATGGACCGTGTCTCTCACAAGGGCAAGGCTGTCGGCAATCCTGCGGCCAGGAATGCTGCAGGTCTGGTCCGGATGGACGATCTGCCCCATGACAGGTTTCAGCCTGTTGGCCAGCACCTTGGCGAGGATCTTGTAGTCCACGTTCAGGAGAGAGATGGGACGCCAGTTTTTCAGGTCACATCTCTCCCCCTTCCGCTTATACAAGATCGTGATCATCCCTTCCCTCAACGACGGAGGCATTCTGCCCCCCACCACCATCTCCTCGTACACCTCCAACAGGTCCGGACAGATCAGGTCACCCAGCGCTACGTAGAGCTCGGCCGGGAGACCGTCACTGCCCGGGGTCCTGCCGGGCTTAAAGGATCTAGCGGCAGAGAGCAGCTCCCCCACCGTCAAGGGATCGTCCATAGCCGCCGCACCTGCGGGATCAACAACGTTAGTGACACCTGACAGGAACCTCTCGGCGGCTTCGGGGTCGGATGACTTGGGGGCGTAGAGGTTGCTGTAGAAGTCGTGGACGACCCCCATCACTTCCTCCTTGCCGCTCCTCATGTGTCCGGTCTCATCTCGTAGCTCAGTCAGGGGCGTGTGGCCGGCATGGAGCTTCCTGAAAAAGAAAGAGTTACATTTCTCACCCTTCTCCAGGTTCTCCACCTTGGAACGAAAGACGATTCGCTTGGATTCCTCCTCAAAGTGCCTTTTCAAGCTCTTTTTGGTCTCCTCCAGCTCCTCCCTGACGTCCCAGCCACACTGGAGCAGGTCCTGCAGGGACCGCAGCTCGCGCTGCAGTTTCCTCAAGTCCCACTTCTTCGCACACGCCTGTTGTCTGCCTTTTGCCTGAAAGAAACAACGGAATTCGACTTTAACATATTCCCACCAATCGCTGATGCACTTGAACAGACATTTGTCATTTCGCCATACAAGGTACGCATCCCTAAGTTCCTCCATGACCTCCCTCTGCTCCAACAGGGCACAATTCAACTTCCAGGAGCCTGGGCCAGGAGGGAATCCATGGCCCAGAGTCCCCCGGAATCGAATGGCCCTGTGGTCAGAGAAGAAGCAGGGGACCATAGAGTACGACACCTTTCTGACTGCTCTCGAAGTGAAGATGAAGTCTATCCGAGAACGGAGCGAGCCATCGGGGCGGCTCCACGTATAGTTTACGGAGCCGTTCCCGATGGACCCGACAACGTCCTGCAAGGATGCCTCCGTCACCATCTCAATCAGCAGTTTAGACGTCACGTCCAGGTTGGCGGATGTGCCAGAACTGCGCCCGTCCACCTCAATGGGGCAGTTGAAGTCACCACCCAACACTACTGCCCTAGTGGTGGCGAGTTCAGCCCGCAGGGCCTGGAGAACCTCCAGTCGGACATCCCTCTCAGGGGAGGCGTACACGTTGATGAGCCGCACGGGCTCACCCGCCCAGGAACCGTCTGCGACAAGAAGTCTGCCACAGACGAGCTCCCGGACGGAATCAAGTGCAAAGTTACCTCCCCTGATCAGGATGGCCACCCCCGCAGACCTATTGTCGCCCCCACCAGACCAGTAGGAAGGGCCGTGAGGCCACCGCCTGGCCAGATGGTTGTAAGACCTAGAAGCAGACAAAGCACATTCCTGCAACATGTAAACATCACACCTCTGGGAATCTAAGAACGTAAGAACAGTCTGGAATCTAAACCAAGCTCTAATACTCCTCACATTAATGCAGAAGATGTTGAGATCAGCCATGGGAATAAAAAAAGAGAGGTTAGTTCTGATACTAGTTACCAGTCTGGTCGGACGGGTCCTCTTCTCTGGCGCCTGTCGGCTCGTGTGGCTTCTCGTAGCGCCCTTCCAAGAACTCGTCGTAGACCGTGTTGGACGGAGTGTCCAGGATTTTCTTAACCTCTGGGTCCTGCAGCAGCTCCTCCATAGATTGAGCTTGGACTGGCTCTGCTTGGACCTGCTCCACTTGGGCCTGCTCCATCACCTCCTCTCCTTCTGAAGCCTCAGGGCTCTCGCAGACCTGCTCCATCTCCTCCTCCTCATCTGAAGCTTGAGGGGTTTCGCAGGTCTCGATTATCTTTCTTTTGTGGGACTCTTCTGATACGTTGTCCCTTCCTTTCCTCTTCCTCTGTATGGTACCTGGGGGAGGAAGCACAGGAAAGTCCTCCGAAGGGCGGGCACCAGCAGCTGGAGGGGGGTTAGGTGCTGCTGGGCCAGGAGAGAAAGGAGGCTGGGTGGGGCGGGGGGCAGGAGAGAGTGCCCGGGCAGGGGAGGACGGGGCAGGGGTGGGCCGGGCAGGGGAGGACGGGGCAGGGGTGGGCCGGGCAGGGGAGGACGGGGCAGGGGTGGGCCGGGGTGGGGTACGGGGGGCAGGGGTGGGCCGGGGTGGGGTACGGGGGGCAGGGGTGGGGCGGGATGGGGCAGGAGGGGTGGGGGTGGGACGGGATGGGGCAGGAGGGGCAGGGGTGGGACGGGATGGGGCAGGAGGGGCAGGGGTGGGACGGGATGGGGCAGGGGTGGGACGGGATGGGGCAGGGGTGGGGCGGGATGGGGCAGGAGATGGGGCGGGAGGGGCAGGGGATGGGGCGGGAGGGGCAGGGGAGGGGCGGGACGGGGCAGGGGTGGTGGCTTTCGCCTTCTTACCCTCCTTGGTCGGCTTGGCCATCCGTGGTGTTGGCTCCGGAGCTGGGGCTGGCTTCGGTGCTCTCGCTGCCACAGATGCCCATGTTCTCTCCCTCTGGGGGCAGTCCTTGTAGCTGTGGGCTGCCAGTCCGCAGAGGTTGCAGGTCTTGCTCTTGGGGCAGTCCTTGGTCGTGTGACCTGTCACACGGCAATACCTGCAGGCATCCTCCGTACAGTCCTTGCCCTCGTGGCCCATCTTGCCACATCTCCTGCAGGTCTGCGGCATGTCCGGGTAGAAGATAAGTCCTGTGGAGTTGCCCAAGGAAAATGTCGTTGGCAGGTGCTGTAGTCCGTCTGGAGAAGCAGGGTTCTTGTTGAGTCTGACGACCACAGACCACTTGCAGGTCCAGTATCCGAGTGAGTTCAGGATGCGGGTGGGCTCCCTCACCACGGTGCAGAAGCGCTTCAGGAAGGTCGAGATGTCCGTGCCTGGGGTGTGTGGGTTCCGCATTGAGACCGTCACCCGCCTCTCCTCTCTTTGAATAAGGCAGTTGCCCACAAAGCGAGAGAAAGGGGATTCGGGACTCGCCGCTTTCACCACCTCCCAGTATCTTCTACAGGTCCCAATGGTGGCAAAGGTGATGTAGAAGATTCCCGAAAAGAAGGTTGCTATTCCCAGGGTGTCAGCCGTGGGGAAGCCTTGATCCGCCAGCATCTTCTTGCAGAACACGTCGTGGGACATGTCCGGCACCCTTCCGTCCACGGGCTTGAGCTTCAAGGCAACAGTCTGCCTCATCCAGGGCTCCAGGGTTGGAGCTTCCAGGTTAGGAATTCTGCCGCCCTTCTGCCTTGCCGTGGTGGAGGTTGAAGCTTGCTGTGGTTGGGGCTGGACCTCCAGGCCTTGCCCTGCAGCCTCCTGGGTGGACTTGCTGGTTGAGGCCATGGCTTCTTCCAGCAGGCTCTTTTCCGCTTCCTTGCTTGCTTGTGGAGAGAGGCTTCGCAAAGTCTTCTTTCCCGGGTGGGAGGAGCTATGCAGATCCGGTCCCGGTGGGAGGAGCTATGCAAATCCTTCTCCAGAGGCAGCGAGTTTCTTCGAAAAGATTCTGCGCCGCCTTCCTCTTCGCCGCTGTTCCGGAATTCACCGCCGATTCCCTTCTTCCAGGTTCTTCGTCGGCTTCTTCCGGAGCTGCAGTCTTCAAGATCTTCTCCTTCTTCAGATGTTCCGAGGCAGGCAGGAGACGATCTTCAGGTGGTATGCTCTAGAGAAATGCGGTTCTAATAAGAACGAAAAGTACTGCAATCGTACTACGCAAAATCTCTACCACAATGCTTGGAGTTCTTCAGACCGTAGCGATCATGGTATCTCCCCTGCCAGGTAAACTGATAAGAACAGATACTACACTTGATCTTAGCCAAAAGGCCGAGAAGCGATAACCGTGAAAGGGGCGGGCCCAACAAGGTCCCCTTCATGGGCACTATCACTGCTTGCTGTCAGGGAGGCTGCCAGACAATTTTCCATGCACACTCTGGGCTGGGGGGCAGTCAACCACCAGTACACACAGCAGAACCTAAACCCATACCATTATTGCTAAGCAGCAAGACAGGGGCCCATTGCACTCCCACGGGGCCTTTTTAAATGCAATCCATCCCGGATTTGCCAGGAACCCTTCTTACTCCTCCTACTTGCATGTGACACTGGGCTTAGGATCTGCATAGGAAACACACACACAAGCACACACCTACCTTTGTTGCCTGCAGATGCCTCCTTGGCTGTCCCCAAACGGTATCAAACCAACACCCACGGGAAGCTGTAAGCATAGAGGACATGCCTGCACCCCATTGGACTTACCTGTGTGGGTTAAATCCGGGTTATTTGACAACCTATGGCGGTGATGGTTCTGCTCAGGCAGAGCAGTGCTGATGCTCCTCATAAAGCTGTCGCTGCTGTGAAGGTTCTAGGTGACATCACAAATCCCTATGGTTACATACACAACAAAGCTGGGTTGTTGTTGTTTACACTCTGCAAGGCCTGTGGAAGTGAGTGACATCATAGCACTGTAGTTCTGAGGGTTGTAGATGGATGCAACAATCTCCTGTTGCTTCTATGAAGGCCGTAATAGACGACATCACCAAACAGCTCCATAGTCACATACACAGCAAAGGAGAGATGTTGTTTACACCTAGTGATGTCAGTGGTATTGAGTGACATCATAGCACAGTGCTAAGGCTCCTGGGCCTGGACACAGCAGCGGCTGCAATATCTCAACGGAGAATACGTTTATATATATGTGTGTGTGTGCGCGTATATATATATATATATATATATATATATATATATATATATATTTCTCCGCCGAAATCACTTTTAAACCCATTTCCACCTTTTTTTCCCTTCTCTTCCTCTTACTTTTTTTTCACGTTTTTTTACGTTTTTCTCCTTTTCGCCTCTTTTCTGGGCGTATTATTCTTCTTTTTCTTCTTTTTTTTCGTCTAATGCATACCCCATCAGTGCAGCAATGCTTATTCAATACCGCCAGCAGATGGAGACACTGGGGGATAATTTTCTAAGGATTTATACTGATTTTTCCTGTCTGAATTTGTCGCACAGAAAGTTGCAGGCCAAATATGTGCGACATTTCTGCGACTTTAGCTTCTAGAGCATTTTTACAACATTATACATAGGTGCTGAATACATAAAAAGCGACTGTTCAGCGACAGACAAGTCGCATCGGCTGAAAGTAGGCCAGAATGTCAGTCCATGTTGGAGCAGGTTTAGATACAGTCTAAAGCATAGATCTCAAAGTCTGTGCACAGAATTTAGCAAGGGCCTCGCACCTTCTGATGCATCAGGTAGGTGCACAATAGCATAGCCTAACCCTCTGTACTTTGGTCTATATTGATGCGGGACATAGACAGCCAGCTGATGACCAATCCATTAGTGCAATGGATGGCTGGAAGCATTTGTCTTTGCCTTTGCAATACCACAGAAGCAATGCATGGTCAATGTACAGCAATGACACACCTGTGTGAACAGCCAGGAGACCCCCCCCCCCCCCCCCCCCATGTTATGTTACATAGTTACATAGTTAGTACGGTCGAAAAAAGACATATGTCCATCAAGTTCAACCAGGGAATTAAGGGGTAGGGGTGTGGCGCGATATTGGGGAAGGGATGAGATTTTATATTTCTTCATAAGCATTAATCTTATTTTGTCAATTAGGAACATTCAGCACCCACCCGCTATCAAGGCAGCTGCCTATCATGTCATGCCCTACCTGCACAGGTGTGCTGGCTACTCAAATGATCCAATTAAGGAGGCCATTTAGTCAGCAGCAGCAGAAGTCCTGTGCCTGGACGCTCCAACAGCGGCCAGACACAAGCAGAAGCAGAAGCAGCAGAAGCAGCAGCAGCACCACCTTTTGCTTTTTGGCTGCAGAAGCAGCAGCAGCAAGGCCCACAGGGCTGGCTAGCTGGCTAGCCAGCAAGCAAGCAGGTAGCAATGAAAGTAGGAATCTTTCTTTTTAACCCTGTAAGGGGGTGGTGCACTGTACCCGAAGATACTGCCATATCGGGTCAATGCATAGGGCGACGGAAGCAAGCTTCGAAATCAGCCCCCGTTCTCAAAAATCCATTTAATATATGGTCCCCAGATAGGGGACGTATCAGATATTAAACTGATAAGAACAGATACTACACTTGATCTTAGCCAAAAGGCCGAGAAGCGATAACCGTGAAAGGGGCGGGCCCAACAAGGTCCCCTTCATGGGCACTATCACTGCTTGCTGTCAGGGAGGCTGCCAGACAATTTTCCATGCACACTCTGGGCTGGGGGGCAGTCAACCACCAGTACACACAGCAGAACCTAAACCCATACCATTATTGCTAAGCAGCAAGACAGGGGCCCATTGCACTCCCACGGGGCCTTTTTAAATGCAATCCATAACCCGGATTTGCCAGGAACCCTTCTTACTCCTCCTACTTGCATGTGACACTGGGCTTAGGATCTGCATAGGAAACACACACACAAGCACACACCTACCTTTGTTGCCTGCAGATGCCTCCTTGGCTGTCCCCAAACGGTATCAAACCAACACCCACGGGAAGCTGTAAGCATAGAGGACATGCCTGCACCCCATTGGACTTACCTGTGTGGGTTAAATCCGGGTTATTTGACAACCTATGGCGGTGATGGTTCTGCTCAGGCAGAGCAGTGCTGATGCTCCTCATAAAGCTGTCGCTGCTGTGAAGGTTCTAGGTGACATCACAAATCCCTATGGTTACATACACAACAAAGCTGGGTTGTTGTTGTTTACACTCTGCAAGGCCTGTGGAAGTGAGTGACATCATAGCACTGTAGTTCTGAGGGTTGTAGATGGATGCAACAATCTCCTGTTGCTTCTATGAAGGCCGTAATAGACGACATCACCAAACAGCTCCATAGTCACATACACAGCAAAGGAGAGATGTTGTTTACACCTAGTGATGTCAGTGGTATTGAGTGACATCATAGCACAGTGCTAAGGCTCCTGGGCCTGGACACAGCAGCGGCTGCAATATCTCAACGGAGAATACGTTTATATATATGTGTGTGTGTGCGCGTATATATATATATATATATATATATATATATATATATATATTTCTCCGCCGAAATCACTTTTAAACCCATTTCCACCTTTTTTTCCCTTCTCTTCCTCTTACTTTTTTTTCACGTTTTTTTTACGTTTTTCTCCTTTTCGCCTCTTTTCTGGGCGTATTATTCTTCTTTTTCTTCTTTTTTTTCGTCTAATGCATACCCCATCAGTGCAGCAATGCTTATTCAATACCGCCAGCAGATGGAGACACTGGGGGATAATTTTCTAAGGATTTATACTGATTTTTCCTGTCTGAATTTGTCGCACAGAAAGTTGCAGGCCAAATATGTGCGACATTTCTGCGACTTTAGCTTCTAGAGCATTTTTACAACATTATACATAGGTGCTGAATACATAAAAAGCGACTGTTCAGCGACAGACAAGTCGCATCGGCTGAAAGTAGGCCAGAATGTCAGTCCATGTTGGAGCAGGTTTAGATACAGTCTAAAGCATAGATCTCAAAGTCTGTGCACAGAATTTAGCAAGGGCCTCGCACCTTCTGATGCATCAGGTAGGTGCACAATAGCATAGCCTAACCCTCTGTACTTTGGTCTATATTGATGCGGGACATAGACAGCCAGCTGATGACCAATCCATTAGTGCAATGGATGGCTGGAAGCATTTGTCTTTGCCTTTGCAATACCACAGAAGCAATGCATGGTCAATGTACAGCAATGACACACCTGTGTGAACAGCCAGGAGACCCCCCCCCCCATGTTATGTTACATAGTTACATAGTTAGTACGGTCGAAAAAAGACATATGTCCATCAAGTTCAACCAGGGAATTAAGGGGTAGGGGTGTGGCGCGATATTGGGGAAGGGATGAGATTTTATATTTCTTCATAAGCATTAATCTTATTTTGTCAATTAGGAACATTCAGCACCCACCCGCTATCAAGGCAGCTGCCTATCATGTCATGCCCTACCTGCACAGGTGTGCTGGCTACTCAAATGATCCAATTAAGGAGGCCATTTAGTCAGCAGCAGCAGAAGTCCTGTGCCTGGACGCTCCAACAGCGGCCAGACACAAGCAGAAGCAGAAGCAGCAGAAGCAGCAGCAGCACCACCTTTTGCTTTTTGGCTGCAGAAGCAGCAGCAGCAAGGCCCACAGGGCTGGCTAGCTGGCTAGCCAGCAAGCAAGCAGGTAGCAATGAAAGTAGGAATCTTTCTTTTTAACCCTGTAAGGGGGTGGTGCACTGTACCCGAAGATACTGCCATATCGGGTCAATGCATAGGGCGACGGAAGCAAGCTTCGAAATCAGCCCCCGTTCTCAAAAATCCATTTAATATATGGTCCCCAGATAGGGGACGTATCAGATATTAAACTGATAAGAACAGATACTACACTTGATCTTAGCCAAAAGGCCGAGAAGCGATAACCGTGAAAGGGGCGGGCCCAACAAGGTCCCCTTCATGGGCACTATCACTGCTTGCTGTCAGGGAGGCTGCCAGACAATTTTCCATGCACACTCTGGGCTGGGGGGCAGTCAACCACCAGTACACACAGCAGAACCTAAACCCATACCATTATTGCTAAGCAGCAAGACAGGGGCCCATTGCACTCCCACGGGGCCTTTTTAAATGCAATCCATAACCCGGATTTGCCAGGAACCCTTCTTACTCCTCCTACTTGCATGTGACACTGGGCTTAGGATCTGCATAGGAAACACACACACAAGCACACACCTACCTTTGTTGCCTGCAGATGCCTCCTTGGCTGTCCCCAAACGGTATCAAACCAACACCCACGGGAAGCTGTAAGCATAGAGGACATGCCTGCACCCCATTGGACTTACCTGTGTGGGTTAAATCCGGGTTATTTGACAACCTATGGCGGTGATGGTTCTGCTCAGGCAGAGCAGTGCTGATGCTCCTCATAAAGCTGTCGCTGCTGTGAAGGTTCTAGGTGACATCACAAATCCCTATGGTTACATACACAACAAAGCTGGGTTGTTGTTGTTTACACTCTGCAAGGCCTGTGGAAGTGAGTGACATCATAGCACTGTAGTTCTGAGGGTTGTAGATGGATGCAACAATCTCCTGTTGCTTCTATGAAGGCCGTAATAGACGACATCACCAAACAGCTCCATAGTCACATACACAGCAAAGGAGAGATGTTGTTTACACCTAGTGATGTCAGTGGTATTGAGTGACATCATAGCACAGTGCTAAGGCTCCTGGGCCTGGACACAGCAGCGGCTGCAATATCTCAACGGAGAATACGTTTATATATATGTGTGTGTGTGCGCGTATATATATATATATATATATATATATATATATATATATATTTCTCCGCCGAAATCACTTTTAAACCCATTTCCACCTTTTTTTCCCTTCTCTTCCTCTTACTTTTTTTTCACGTTTTTTTACGTTTTTCTCCTTTTCGCCTCTTTTCTGGGCGTATTATTCTTCTTTTTCTTCTTTTTTTTCGTCTAATGCATACCCCATCAGTGCAGCAATGCTTATTCAATACCGCCAGCAGATGGAGACACTGGGGGATAATTTTCTAAGGATTTATACTGATTTTTCCTGTCTGAATTTGTCGCACAGAAAGTTGCAGGCCAAATATGTGCGACATTTCTGCGACTTTAGCTTCTAGAGCATTTTTACAACATTATACATAGGTGCTGAATACATAAAAAGCGACTGTTCAGCGACAGACAAGTCGCATCGGCTGAAAGTAGGCCAGAATGTCAGTCCATGTTGGAGCAGGTTTAGATACAGTCTAAAGCATAGATCTCAAAGTCTGTGCACAGAATTTAGCAAGGGCCTCGCACCTTCTGATGCATCAGGTAGGTGCACAATAGCATAGCCTAACCCTCTGTACTTTGGTCTATATTGATGCGGGACATAGACAGCCAGCTGATGACCAATCCATTAGTGCAATGGATGGCTGGAAGCATTTGTCTTTGCCTTTGCAATACCACAGAAGCAATGCATGGTCAATGTACAGCAATGACACACCTGTGTGAACAGCCAGGAGACCCCCCCCCCCCCCCCCCCATGTTATGTTACATAGTTACATAGTTAGTACGGTCGAAAAAAGACATATGTCCATCAAGTTCAACCAGGGAATTAAGGGGTAGGGGTGTGGCGCGATATTGGGGAAGGGATGAGATTTTATATTTCTTCATAAGCATTAATCTTATTTTGTCAATTAGGAACATTCAGCACCCACCCGCTATCAAGGCAGCTGCCTATCATGTCATGCCCTACCTGCACAGGTGTGCTGGCTACTCAAATGATCCAATTAAGGAGGCCATTTAGTCAGCAGCAGCAGAAGTCCTGTGCCTGGACGCTCCAACAGCGGCCAGACACAAGCAGAAGCAGAAGCAGCAGAAGCAGCAGCAGCACCACCTTTTGCTTTTTGGCTGCAGAAGCAGCAGCAGCAAGGCCCACAGGGCTGGCTAGCTGGCTAGCCAGCAAGCAAGCAGGTAGCAATGAAAGTAGGAATCTTTCTTTTTAACCCTGTAAGGGGGTGGTGCACTGTACCCGAAGATACTGCCATATCGGGTCAATGCATAGGGCGACGGAAGCAAGCTTCGAAATCAGCCCCCGTTCTCAAAAATCCATTTAATATATGGTCCCCAGATAGGGGACGTATCAGATATTAAACTGATAAGAACAGATACTACACTTGATCTTAGCCAAAAGGCCGAGAAGCGATAACCGTGAAAGGGGCGGGCCCAACAAGGTCCCCTTCATGGGCACTATCACTGCTTGCTGTCAGGGAGGCTGCCAGACAATTTTCCATGCACACTCTGGGCTGGGGGGCAGTCAACCACCAGTACACACAGCAGAACCTAAACCCATACCATTATTGCTAAGCAGCAAGACAGGGGCCCATTGCACTCCCACGGGGCCTTTTTAAATGCAATCCATAACCCGGATTTGCCAGGAACCCTTCTTACTCCTCCTACTTGCATGTGACACTGGGCTTAGGATCTGCATAGGAAACACACACACAAGCACACACCTACCTTTGTTGCCTGCAGATGCCTCCTTGGCTGTCCCCAAACGGTATCAAACCAACACCCACGGGAAGCTGTAAGCATAGAGGACATGCCTGCACCCCATTGGACTTACCTGTGTGGGTTAAATCCGGGTTATTTGACAACCTATGGCGGTGATGGTTCTGCTCAGGCAGAGCAGTGCTGATGCTCCTCATAAAGCTGTCGCTGCTGTGAAGGTTCTAGGTGACATCACAAATCCCTATGGTTACATACACAACAAAGCTGGGTTGTTGTTGTTTACACTCTGCAAGGCCTGTGGAAGTGAGTGACATCATAGCACTGTAGTTCTGAGGGTTGTAGATGGATGCAACAATCTCCTGTTGCTTCTATGAAGGCCGTAATAGACGACATCACCAAACAGCTCCATAGTCACATACACAGCAAAGGAGAGATGTTGTTTACACCTAGTGATGTCAGTGGTATTGAGTGACATCATAGCACAGTGCTAAGGCTCCTGGGCCTGGACACAGCAGCGGCTGCAATATCTCAACGGAGAATACGTTTATATATATGTGTGTGTGTGCGCGTATATATATATATATATATATATATATATATATATATATTTCTCCGCCGAAATCACTTTTAAACCCATTTCCACCTTTTTTTCCCTTCTCTTCCTCTTACTTTTTTTTCACGTTTTTTTACGTTTTTCTCCTTTTCGCCTCTTTTCTGGGCGTATTATTCTTCTTTTTCTTCTTTTTTTTCGTCTAATGCATACCCCATCAGTGCAGCAATGCTTATTCAATACCGCCAGCAGATGGAGACACTGGGGGATAATTTTCTAAGGATTTATACTGATTTTTCCTGTCTGAATTTGTCGCACAGAAAGTTGCAGGCCAAATATGTGCGACATTTCTGCGACTTTAGCTTCTAGAGCATTTTTACAACATTATACATAGGTGCTGAATACATAAAAAGCGACTGTTCAGCGACAGACAAGTCGCATCGGCTGAAAGTAGGCCAGAATGTCAGTCCATGTTGGAGCAGGTTTAGATACAGTCTAAAGCATAGATCTCAAAGTCTGTGCACAGAATTTAGCAAGGGCCTCGCACCTTCTGATGCATCAGGTAGGTGCACAATAGCATAGCCTAACCCTCTGTACTTTGGTCTATATTGATGCGGGACATAGACAGCCAGCTGATGACCAATCCATTAGTGCAATGGATGGCTGGAAGCATTTGTCTTTGCCTTTGCAATACCACAGAAGCAATGCATGGTCAATGTACAGCAATGACACACCTGTGTGAACAGCCAGGAGACCCCCCCCCCCCCCCCCCATGTTATGTTACATAGTTACATAGTTAGTACGGTCGAAAAAAGACATATGTCCATCAAGTTCAACCAGGGAATTAAGGGGTAGGGGTGTGGCGCGATATTGGGGAAGGGATGAGATTTTATATTTCTTCATAAGCATTAATCTTATTTTGTCAATTAGGAACATTCAGCACCCACCCGCTATCAAGGCAGCTGCCTATCATGTCATGCCCTACCTGCACAGGTGTGCTGGCTACTCAAATGATCCAATTAAGGAGGCCATTTAGTCAGCAGCAGCAGAAGTCCTGTGCCTGGACGCTCCAACAGCGGCCAGACACAAGCAGAAGCAGAAGCAGCAGAAGCAGCAGCAGCACCACCTTTTGCTTTTTGGCTGCAGAAGCAGCAGCAGCAAGGCCCACAGGGCTGGCTAGCTGGCTAGCCAGCAAGCAAGCAGGTAGCAATGAAAGTAGGAATCTTTCTTTTTAACCCTGTAAGGGGGTGGTGCACTGTACCCGAAGATACTGCCATATCGGGTCAATGCATAGGGCGACGGAAGCAAGCTTCGAAATCAGCCCCCGTTCTCAAAAATCCATTTAATATATGGTCCCCAGATAGGGGACGTATCAGATATTAAACTGATAAGAACAGATACTACACTTGATCTTAGCCAAAAGGCCGAGAAGCGATAACCGTGAAAGGGGCGGGCCCAACAAGGTCCCCTTCATGGGCACTATCACTGCTTGCTGTCAGGGAGGCTGCCAGACAATTTTCCATGCACACTCTGGGCTGGGGGGCAGTCAACCACCAGTACACACAGCAGAACCTAAACCCATACCATTATTGCTAAGCAGCAAGACAGGGGCCCATTGCACTCCCACGGGGCCTTTTTAAATGCAATCCATAACCCGGATTTGCCAGGAACCCTTCTTACTCCTCCTACTTGCATGTGACACTGGGCTTAGGATCTGCATAGGAAACACACACACAAGCACACACCTACCTTTGTTGCCTGCAGATGCCTCCTTGGCTGTCCCCAAACGGTATCAAACCAACACCCACGGGAAGCTGTAAGCATAGAGGACATGCCTGCACCCCATTGGACTTACCTGTGTGGGTTAAATCCGGGTTATTTGACAACCTATGGCGGTGATGGTTCTGCTCAGGCAGAGCAGTGCTGATGCTCCTCATAAAGCTGTCGCTGCTGTGAAGGTTCTAGGTGACATCACAAATCCCTATGGTTACATACACAACAAAGCTGGGTTGTTGTTGTTTACACTCTGCAAGGCCTGTGGAAGTGAGTGACATCATAGCACTGTAGTTCTGAGGGTTGTAGATGGATGCAACAATCTCCTGTTGCTTCTATGAAGGCCGTAATAGACGACATCACCAAACAGCTCCATAGTCACATACACAGCAAAGGAGAGATGTTGTTTACACCTAGTGATGTCAGTGGTATTGAGTGACATCATAGCACAGTGCTAAGGCTCCTGGGCCTGGACACAGCAGCGGCTGCAATATCTCAACGGAGAATACGTTTATATATATGTGTGTGTGTGCGCGTATATATATATATATATATATATATATATATATATATATTTCTCCGCCGAAATCACTTTTAAACCCATTTCCACCTTTTTTTCCCTTCTCTTCCTCTTACTTTTTTTTCACGTTTTTTTACGTTTTTCTCCTTTTCGCCTCTTTTCTGGGCGTATTATTCTTCTTTTTCTTCTTTTTTTTCGTCTAATGCATACCCCATCAGTGCAGCAATGCTTATTCAATACCGCCAGCAGATGGAGACACTGGGGGATAATTTTCTAAGGATTTATACTGATTTTTCCTGTCTGAATTTGTCGCACAGAAAGTTGCAGGCCAAATATGTGCGACATTTCTGCGACTTTAGCTTCTAGAGCATTTTTACAACATTATACATAGGTGCTGAATACATAAAAAGCGACTGTTCAGCGACAGACAAGTCGCATCGGCTGAAAGTAGGCCAGAATGTCAGTCCATGTTGGAGCAGGTTTAGATACAGTCTAAAGCATAGATCTCAAAGTCTGTGCACAGAATTTAGCAAGGGCCTCGCACCTTCTGATGCATCAGGTAGGTGCACAATAGCATAGCCTAACCCTCTGTACTTTGGTCTATATTGATGCGGGACATAGACAGCCAGCTGATGACCAATCCATTAGTGCAATGGATGGCTGGAAGCATTTGTCTTTGCCTTTGCAATACCACAGAAGCAATGCATGGTCAATGTACAGCAATGACACACCTGTGTGAACAGCCAGGAGACCCCCCCCCCCCCCCCCCCATGTTATGTTACATAGTTACATAGTTAGTACGGTCGAAAAAAGACATATGTCCATCAAGTTCAACCAGGGAATTAAGGGGTAGGGGTGTGGCGCGATATTGGGGAAGGGATGAGATTTTATATTTCTTCATAAGCATTAATCTTATTTTGTCAATTAGGAACATTCAGCACCCACCCGCTATCAAGGCAGCTGCCTATCATGTCATGCCCTACCTGCACAGGTGTGCTGGCTACTCAAATGATCCAATTAAGGAGGCCATTTAGTCAGCAGCAGCAGAAGTCCTGTGCCTGGACGCTCCAACAGCGGCCAGACACAAGCAGAAGCAGAAGCAGCAGAAGCAGCAGCAGCACCACCTTTTGCTTTTTGGCTGCAGAAGCAGCAGCAGCAAGGCCCACAGGGCTGGCTAGCTGGCTAGCCAGCAAGCAAGCAGGTAGCAATGAAAGTAGGAATCTTTCTTTTTAACCCTGTAAGGGGGTGGTGCACTGTACCCGAAGATACTGCCATATCGGGTCAATGCATAGGGCGACGGAAGCAAGCTTCGAAATCAGCCCCCGTTCTCAAAAATCCATTTAATATATGGTCCCCAGATAGGGGACGTATCAGATATTAAACTGATAAGAACAGATAAGGTTTCAACAAAATTTTATTGAATAAATAAGAAACCATACAGAATTTAAAATGCAAAATAATAAAAGGTTCACAAAAGTTTTAAAATACAAATAATAAAACCAGTTATAAAAGGAGAAAAAATAAAAATGGCAGGATAAAACATTATACAAATGTCATAAAAACTGATTATATTGGAGGGGCGTGGCTTGGAGCTCCGAGAGATGAGCCGCATGGAGTGAGTGCTCCTGCCTGGGCTACCACATCTAGGGCTTTTCTAAGTGTCATGGGAGGCAATTTTAGAAAGAAAAGCAAGAAAGCAGCAGCTAAACGTCCCCAGCACATAACTAAGTTCTTCACAGTGTGGCCGGCTTCATCTGAGCCTCGGACATCCACAGTGCGGCCTCCTCACTCCACACAGCCGGACCCACTGTGCGCAGCGCGGGAAATACTGTGTGTGCAAGCTGGGCTGGTGACTGCACGCTCAGGCACCCGGACAGACACAGAAGCAGTGCATAAGAAGCAGCTGAATATGATGGCTGAGAGCAACAACAAACAGGTACCTTCTCCATCTCGCTCTCTCCCTCCCCCGCTTGTACAGCGAGGCACACAACTTTCAAAGTCTGCCTCAACCCACACTCCCTCTGGCCCCTCTATAACTGGAACTGCTCCTCACAAAAGACATGGGGCTACACCTGACTCTAACAAGTCCTCTCCAGACCCCACTCACCTTTCAGCCAGCCTGACCCCAGCAGAAGCTGCACGATCTCCACCAGGAAGTTCCTCCCGTCCTGACAGCTCAGTGAAGCAGCACAGTGAGACGCTGACTCAGCTCTCACAGACACATGCTTTAACTGTTTCACCACTGCCTCCACAGCAAGGTCTCACAACTGAGCTCAATGTGAATGCAAACACTGACAAAGAGACTCAAAACTCAGCCACCTGGGGTAGTACTAATCAGAAATATGCAATTACTTCTATGCCACCTGCTGAGACTGTACTTTTACATACAAACTCAGAACGAGTACCAGGCCCTCCAGCCCAAGACATCACTGACTGGTCTGCTGCTATGGACTCTGACATTTCTAACTCTGATGGAGGTCCCAATGACTCCTCCGCTGAAAGCGACACGCCTGATTATTGGGGTGCTAGTCCACCGGCGAAAAAGAAATTATTTAAGACTCCAAAAAAACACTCGCATATTAGCCCACGCTTCTCTGGTCACTCATCATCTGATGATACGCCAACTTCACCACAGACCGCTACAAACCGTCTGCATGCTCTCAATAAGCCGTCTCAGCTGTTGCCCTGCGAACCTCAAATTCCAGCAGTGACTACCGAGCTACCAACTCCTGAAATGGCAGCTAATACATTGAAAAACTTCCCAGAACTGCAGGCCCTCTTGGCCCTGCTCCCAACCAAAAATGACATGCTATCCCTGGCTACCAACCTAAAAAATGCCTGGAGACAGGATCTGAAGCCTGTGAAGGCCGAAGTCACTAAACTAAATGAGCGAGTACAAAGCCTTGAAGATTTCAGATCGTCAGTTTCTTCTCAAATTCAAGATCTTCAAAACGCCACCAAAACTCTGACCATTCAGCGAGCGCAAGATGTTGATCACCTAGATGACCTGGATAACAGGAACAGGAGAAATAACATCAGGATCAAAGGCCTGCCGGAATCAGTCTCATCGCAAGAACTTTCAGGGACTCTGCAAAAGATCTTCAATGGCATTCTCCAAAGACCCCCCGACACACCAATAGAGCTAGACAGGGCACATAGAGCCCTCAAAGCAAAGAGCCCAGATCCGAAGAAGCCGAGGGATGTAATATGCAGAATTCACCACTATCTTCTAAAAGATGAAATAATGACCAAAGCAAGAAACTTCCCTAATCTGGCTTATAATGGGACTGGCATCAGACTCTTTCCGGACCTTTCACTTCGCACGCTGAAATTGAGGGCAACCTTGAAACCCCTCCTTCATAAGCTTCAAAATGCCAAAATCATCTACCGCTGGGGATTCCCATTTTCGCTAACTGCAAGACATGGCTCCACCGTTGCTGTTCTTCGCAGACCGGAAGATCTCCCTGCCTTCCTAGAGACATTCAAATTGCCACATGTCCCCCTTCCTGATTGGTGCAGCTTATTCCCACCATGGAAGCCGGTGCCACTCCCAGTGTCAGATCGCCAAAAGCATCTGGACATCAGAGATGACAACAGTGGACTTGCCCATTTTTCCCAGAAACACAAGCGCAAGACCTAGGACTACTGCTATGCCTGCACCTCCTTCGCTTTGAGGTCAACCGGTTTTCCTCAGCTGAGGCCCCCCGTGTGAGCGATCGGCTCAGTGGCCTTAGTCGGGACAGTTCCTGAACCACCTTATAGTTGCCAGTTTGCACTAAGTATTCTTCAACCTTAGTTAAAAAACTACCATTCCCCTCACCCCTTACACCACCACATTTAGCTGCCATGTTTGACTTTTGCCTCCCACCATTTTGTTGTTAAGTGGCCCTTTGGTCACCTTTTGTTTGTAAGCCCTAGTCCATGTTTCCTCTCCCCCCTTAGTGTTTGGGAGAGTTACTTTAGATAGTATAATAGCCCAGAGTGCTACTTACATGCTATTCTCTACTTGCTACACTACTTAACATATTTAACAGTGCCCTGTCTCTGTCGCACCTTCCACGTTGCCCACACTAGCTAGCCGTTCGGGCTGGCCCCGTTCTGGTCTTTGGCCCTTATGGCCTCCTCTTATAGTACCCGTGTACCCATTCACTTATGGATACTTCTCCTTCTAATCCTCTCCATCTCTTGTTTTTTTTTTACTGTTCTACTTTATTTCTTCCCTCCTAGGATTCGTGTTTCTCACCTTCTCCTGCCCAGCGGACGGAGCATTCTATGGACTCATGGCATGGCTGGTAAGTGGACCCATATTACACAACCACACAATGGCAGCTGACATAACACTCACTACTCTTAATGTTCAAGGGTTCAATACACCGGAAAAAAGGGCCCAAATACTGTATTCCCAACATAAACTGAAAACTCATATCCTAGCGATTCAAGAGACGCATTTCAAAGAAGGACACCTACCCAAATTAAATAACAGATATTACACTTCCTGGTTGCACAGCGTTAACACTGAAGCGAGGACTAAGGGAGTTTCAATCGCTTTCCACAAATCCCTCCCCATCACGATTAATTCATCCCAACTAGACCCTAATGCACGTTATGTATTCGCCAATTGCACGCTAGTTAACCAGCCACTTACAATTGCTGCTGTGTATGCCCCCAACCACAACCAGATTCCCTTCTTTCTGGGCACGCTTGAAGCTTTGAGAGCCTTTGCAACGGGACCGATCCTGTTATGTGGTGACTTCAATCTACCTCTTTTCCCTCAGGTAGATACATCTTCTGGTCATTCTACTCTATCATTCCGCAAACTCAGCGCTCTCAGAAAGAAATTGCACTCCTTGCAATTAGTCGATGCCTGGAGAGCCTTACATCCCCAGGATAGGGATTACACCTTTTATTCCCACCCAAGAAACACCTATAGTCGTATAGATTACATTTTCTTCCCACACCATCTCCTTCCTAATATCACACGTACTCGAATAGATGTCCAAACCCTGTCAGATCATGCCCCCGTGAGATGCTCATTTACGCTTCCCTCTTTAGCCAAACCCCACTCCTCATGGAGACTAAACGAATCTCTGCTCTTAGATACCCTGTGTATACAAGACCTCAAGAAATCAATTACTCACTTTCACTCTGACCATGTCTCAGACTCATCATCGCCTCTGATTAAATGGGAGGCGTTGAAATGTGTCTTGAGAGGAATACTTATGAGTCATGGGGCAAGGCTGAAGAGGGAAGCGTCCGCAAAGTTGGCTTCTCTATACCAGGAGCTTCAACACCTTGAATCCCTCCATAAGAAATCTCAGTTAGACTCCACTTACCGAGATCTCATAAAGATACGTACTGAGCTTCTATCTTACATAAATATTAAACACAGACACTATAAACAAATTACTGGACGCCTCTTCTATGAATGGGGCAATAAGTCGGGAAAGCTTTTGGCAACTGCCCTCAGGGAAAAGAGATCCTCACTTTACATAGCATCTATTAAATCCCACACGGGTCTGCCAACTTACCTAACCCCGGAAATACTTGAGGCGTTCCGGCAATACTACTCAGCTTTATACTGTCTGCCCAAACCAAAAAACCTAGTATCTCCGTCTCCTGACACCCCCTCTTTAATGCAATATATATCTGACACAGCTCTCCCCCAACTACCCAAACAGACGATACAGACACTGGAAGAGCCCTTTTCATCTGAGGAGCTGGACTTAGCCATCTCCTCCATGCCGGCGGGGAAAAGCCCTGGCCCGGACGGCTATACGGCAAAATTTTACAGATCACTTAGAGAGGAATTATCAGGTCCATTACTCAGTGCATTCAACAATATATCTGATTCCTCCCCCCCACCCAGTTCCTTTCTGCGAGCCTTTGTAACTGTAATCCCAAAAGAGGGTAAAGACCCGCTACTATGCCAAAGCTACCGACCTATATCTTTAATTAACACAGATGCAAAACTGTTTGCTAAACTGATTGCTAACAGATTGGCGACGCATATGCCGTCCCTAGTACACCCGGATCAAGTAGGCTTTGTGAGCGGCAGAGAGGCGAGGGATAATACACTCCGGACCTTTTCTGTAGTTTCTTACGCTAGACAAAATAAAGTCCCTCTATTTCTGCTGTCGTTAGATGCAGAAAAGGCTTTTGACCGGGTGGACTGGGACTTCTTATATGCATCGCTGGCTCAAATTGGTATAGGTTCCCGTATGCTGGCCCGTATACAGGCGTTATATTTCCACCCACAGGCTCAGATAAGAATAAATGGCCAATTGTCGACCCCATTCAATATTTGTAATGGCACCCGACAGGGATGCCCGTTATCCCCTTTATTATATGTCCTGTGTATGGAACATCTTCTGGTTGCCATTCGCAATAATGAGGACATTAAGGGTCTGAATGTCTCCCCGGGCCATTACAAATGTTCGGCCTTCGCAGATGATCTGCTGTTATTTCTTTCCTCCCCTTTAACTACCTTACCTTCCCTATTGTCCACAATACGCCAGTTCTCTAACTATAGCAATTACAAACTCAATACTTCCAAATGTGAAGCTTTAAACATCACACTCCCTGCCCACACCCTACAACAGTTGCAGGAATGTTATCCCTTCCGATGGCAGGCTAAATCAATTAAATACTTAGGTGTCCATGTTCCCGCTGACCCGTCTGAAACCTTTTGCATCAACTTCCCACCACTCTTACACTCTCTCAAATCCGACTTGTCCAGATGGGAGCGGAGAGACTTTTCTTGGCTGGGGAGGGTAAATATCCTGAAAATGAATATGCTACCTCGTCTCTTATATCTTTTCTCCTGTATTCCCTGCCTAATACCCAGATCCTATTTCAGGGAACTCTCTGCTCTCAGCTCTGGATTTGTATGGATGCACAAACCGTCTAGACTGGCCCGCACCATATTGATTAGAAGGAAAAGAGAGGGGGGTTTGGCGATGCCTGACCCTCTCTCATATTACCTGGCTGCAGTCCTCTCCCGCGTACTAGATTGCTTTCACCATTATACAGACAAACAATGGGTACAATTTGAGGGTACTATATTGAATCAAAACCCCAAATTCTTACTTTGGCTCCCGCAATACATCTCTTCCACTAAAGATGTGGCCAGTCTCCCGGCTGTCCTTAACTCAATCATTCGCACTCGCAATACATATCTTAGTCATCTTTCGCTCTTCTCCCCAGACGGCCCCCTTACCCCATTGTTTGACAACCCGGCTTTTCCCCCGGCCTTATCCACGAGCCCCTTCCTCACCTTCCAAAGGGGAGATGGCACTTGTTTTTCCAAATTAACATCTCAGACATCGTTGAAGAGCCTACCTGATCTCTTACAGGAGACCGAGGTGACTACCCACTTACTCTTTCAATACGCACAACTCAGTCACTTTTACCTGTCTAACAAAAGGAAGCTATCACTTCATCGTCCACTCACCAACTTTGAAAACCTCTGTGTTTCCTCGCATAAAATCAACCATAAAATCAGTGTCCTTTACTCTCTCCTCATACGTGAATTTACAACCGATCCGCTCCCATTCCGGTTAGGCTGGGAAAAAGAAATAGGACATCGGTTCGCGGAGGAGGACTGGACCAGGGCTCTGAATCGGTGCCACCACACCTCCATCTCTTGTAAAGCACAAGAAATCAACTATAAAGTTCTAACGAGATGGTACAGAGTGCCATCCTTACTCGCCAAATTCTATCCCGATTTTCCAGATACGTGCTGGAGATGTGGAGGTGTAGGTGGCACTATGCTTCATGTTTGGCTGACCTGCCCCCACTTATCTACATACTGGACTCAAGTTATAGATATAATACATCGTATCACATTGACCCAGCTCCCCCCCACGCCAGAAGTCATCCTACTCACCATCCTTCCTGCTCACATTCCCAAGCACACGGCCAAACTAATATCGTTTCTGTTGCTTGCGGCCAGAACGGTAATTCCAAGACTTTGGAAATCACAACTTCCCCCATCCATTACCTCTTGGCTCCAAGAATCCTCCCATCTACACAGGATGGAAGAATTGCTAGCCGACTCCAAAAATCAGATAGACAAATACAACACCGTCTGGCACCCTTGGACACATTTTACATCCTCTAGGGACTATACGTCCATGCATCTTTCACTCGGAAACATATGTCCCCCAAGCCCTACAGCACGCCCGGTTTCCGGTGCTCCCTCTACCTAAACAGCCCATTTTTCACAAATAGCCTCATTGCTTTGCCTCATTGCTTTGCCATGTTGTTCTGAAGCCCTCCTGACCCGCTGGGTAAGTCTAACAACCTCTTTCTTACGAACCTAGTAGTCTTCCTCGTTCCCATTCCCTTCTGTCCCTTTGGAACCCCTTCCTGTCTCTTCTTCCTCCTTCTTTCTGTCCTCTTCTTCCCATATGCTGCTTACACCAACCACATTGTTGTTGATTGTACCTACCCTGATCACATAGAAGCTTGGACCATGTACCTTGAGTTGACTAGTTGATGTTTGAATTGTCATGTCTTTAACTATTCACTTTAATGTATTCAACATCCTGTCTTGTTACTGAATACCTGAATTTATATAGTGATGGTACGCATCATATGTGTGTACCCTATCGACAACCGCGTTTCCTACGATGCCTGTTTATTGATGGTGTTTTTGTAATTTACTTGGACTTTGTACTTTTAATAAAACGTTAATGTAAAAAAAAAAAAAAAAAAAACTGATTATATTGTTATTTCGTTCCATAGAGGCAGACACCACATGGATGCTGCCTCGCTGGCCCCCAACTGTTTCTTGTCTCTTAGGTAATAGATGTACATCTCACTCAGGGCCAGCTTTATACAGTTTTTAACATCAATAAAATCATGTTTAAAAAGTAAGATGTTCCTAACTTTCCAGATGGCATTTTTAAAACAATTAATAATCATCCAGCAGATCATCTGCTGTTTAAAATTGGGGCAGTTAAAAAGACCGTAAAAGACACATTCGTGATTAAAATCTTTTAGGCCGCAGGCCCACTTCAAAAGTGGGCCTACCTTCCTCCAAAGCTCCCGTGCAAAAGGGCAGTTCCAAAATATGTGCAGCACCGTTTCGTCCACTCCGCAGCCATCTCTCGGGCACTTGGCTCTCGCCACCAGTCCTCGCCTGTGCTGGAACTCACGAGTAGGGAGGCACTGGTGGACGATTGCCCAGGCAAGATCCCTGTGTACATTCGCCAGAAACTTCCCGTACACGTTCCGCCATACCTTTTTGGATCTTGCCTGTGTGAAATTGGACACTGCCAGGGTAACCTCACTCCGCCTGAGGACCTTTGATACCTTTCTCTGGTCCCCCAGTATGTCAGGCTCCAAATCTTGGAGACCTAGGAGCCTGACTGTCTTTTCCAACACCACATAATGTTTTGGGGGACACAGAAGCACCGGAGCGTTCAGAGGGATGCGCAACCATCTTTTAAAAACCATGCCCGCAGCGTACCTTAAAAAGCAGCTAAAAATGCCATCGGATTTAATAATTTTAAAACAGAAACAGAAATACTTTATGTAAAAGAAAGTAAAAAGGTTAGGAACATCTTTCCCGCCATTATCTTTACTTTTGTACATAAAATCACGCTTTAATTTCTCCATTTTTGAACCCCATAAAAAAGTAAAAACAATTCTAGTTACTTTTTTAATGTATAAAATAGATGGAGGAAATACCATGGCAATGTATAGCATAATAGGGAGTAAAACCATCTTTATTATTAAAATCTTCCCCTCCATGGTAAGGTTTCTAAGATTCCACATTAAAATCTTCTTCTCCATCTTAGCTATAGCTGAATCCCAGTTAGGGCTCCCATCATTGACCTGGTTAAAAACAATACCTAAAACTTTAATTTGATCCTGTTGCATTGTGACTCCTGGGGTGATGGATGAATCCCAGGAGCCAATATAAAAACAGTCACATTTATCTGTGTTTAGCTTAAAACCAGAGACCTCGCAGAAATAGCTGGTGTTCCTCAATGCCCCCCTCATGGATGGAGAGTCCGGGCACAGTATGGTGACATCATCCATGTACCCCAACACCTTTAGATGGGTCCCTCCTCCACCAGGTATCGGTGCGCCTCTTACTACCCGGTCTTTTCTGAGGAGGGCCATCAGTGGTTCGATTGCGCAAATAAAAAGGAGTGGGGACAGGGGGCAGCCCTGTTTGACACCTGATAAAAGAGGAACACCGCTGGTTAAAAAGCCATTAACAGAGACTTGACTAAAACAGGATCGGTATAAAAGCATGATTCGGCTTAAAATCGTTTCAGGCACTGCCATCTTTTTAAGAACTAAAAACAGGTATTCATGGGAGACCCTATCAAAAGCTTTTTCAAAGTCTAAGGATAAAATTGCTACAGTTTGATTTCTATCCTTAAAATACCATAAAACATCTCTTAAAATATTTAGGGATTCAGCTATAGACCTTCCAGGTACCCCACAAACCTGATTTGGGTGAATTAATTTATGAATAAAAGGTTTAAAACGGACAGCTAATAACTTGGCTAAAACTTTATAATCGACATTTAAAAGTGTGATGGGGCGCCAATTTTTTAGCATATCCTTTTCACCCTTTTTAAAAAGTAATGATACAATCCCCCTCCTCCAGGAAGGGGGAAGTTCATTAACAATAAAAGTTTCTTTATACAATAAAACCATATCATCCTTTAAAATATCCCAAAAAGCTAAATAAAATTCGATGGGTAAACCATCTTCCCCAGGGGCCTTCCCACTAGAAAAACTTTTAAAAACAAATAAAAGTTCATCTAAGTTAAGATCACGGGATAAAACCTCCTGGTCTAAAACATCTAGCTTAAAATCAAGGGAATTAAGAACATGTTCTAAAAAGGATGGATTAAGATCTTTCTTATTAAAAAGAAGCTGGTAGAAGTTAAAAACTGCATCTAACATGCCTTTTGGAGTGGATTCACCCTCAAGGTTTTGGATGATATCCCTCCTATTCATCACTTTTTTAAAAAAGAAACGGGAACATTTCTCGCCCTCCTCCAGGTGCTGCACATGTGAGTTAAAAATGATTTGTTTCCCTTTCTTTTCTATGGCATGTTTTATTTCAGTTTTAAGGTTTAAAATATCATTTTCTACATCCATACCGGCTTCTTTCAATTTAAAAAGTACATTTAAACGCATGTTAAGAACATAAAACCACTGTTTTTCCATTTTTGCCTTCTTCTTACCTGCTTTGATAAAAAAAAATCTGATTTTAGATTTGGTGCCCTCCCACCAGTGCAGCATAGGCTCGTGGGGTTTTCTTTGTGATTGCCAGCATTGGTAGGTCCGCACAAACTCCTCTTTTATCTCAGGGTCCTCTAGGAGTGTGGTGTTTAATCTCCAGAGGCCCCTTTTTGCTTTTTGCTCCCCCTCTAGCTCCAGGACCACCAAGAGGAGCTTATGATCAGAGAAGATATTCTGCTCGAGCGTGCATTTCAGGGGTTTAAAAGCTCTAGAGGAAAAAATAAAATCGATTCTGGAGCTCACTCTTCCATTGGACCATGTGGCGCCCGGGTCCTCCGGCAAGAGATCCTTCCAGCAATCTTTCAAGTTAAAATCATCAATAAAATTTTTAAGCAGGTAAGAAGTGCGGTCTTTACGATTAATATCCCCACCCTGCCGGTGTTCCCCATCACGTATGCAGTTAAAATCACCTCCCACCAGCAGGGGGGAAGACCCAACACAAAACAGTGGTAAAATTTCAAATAGTTCTGCCCGCTCCTGTTTATCAGGAGGGGCATACACATTTAAAACACGAATTAAAAGTCCATTAAAATATAGATGAATTAAAAGAGCTCTGCCAGGCACAATCTCAGTTACTGTATGAATAGAAAAGGACTGGCCTCGGCAGAGCAGCCCAACACCCACAGAACGACAGTCATTTGCACCGGACCATATGGATGGGCCCAGCTTCCAGTCTTCTTTTAAGTCTTTATAGTCCATTTTACTAGGGATTCCACATTCTTGTAGCAGGCAAAGGTCAAAGTCACATGTCTCTAGATAAGAAAATAAAGCAGCCCTGCGATCAGGGCTCTTTAAGGACCTCACATTGAGTGAGGCAATTTTTACAGGGATAGGCATAGTTTATGGAGAGTCCGTGCTTGGAGAATCAAAGTCAATAATAAGCTGCGTACCGTCATCCCCCGCCTGCGGGGTCATCAGCTCCTTAATGTTCTGAGGGTCGGAGCTTGAGATCGATGATGCCCCGACCCTGAGCTCGCTCTCGTCCGAACTACGGCACGCCGCTTTCCTTTGAATGTCTTCCTCTTCTTCTTCTCTTTGTCTTTTAAATGTCATACTGCTGTCCATATCCTCTGTGTTGCTCTCACTCGATGTAATCTCTGGCCCCCGGCTGATGGATCTGCGTCTTCTTTCATCTTTTGACGACTGGAACTGCTGCACAGGGGCCTGTGAGGCCTCTTTTCCGGAACCTTTGCCGCTACCTTGGGAAGTTTTCATCGCTTGTTCCCCAGCAAGCGTTGCTGAGGACTGTTGCTCCAACTTCCCCATCGATCGACGATGGCCAGTTTTACCCACCGGGTCCACTGCTGGCGGGGCAGCAAACCCTGGTTTGGCGCCACTTGTCTTCTTGGCCCTGTCCTGTATAGGCGGAGTAACAGGACCGGGCTCAGACCTGGCCACCTGGCTCCCCTTCCGGCGGGCTTTCACCGGGGCCTCTTCGTCCGGAGCAGGGCGACCCTGGGCCAAGCCAGTACCTGGCTTATGCTGCAATTTTGGGTCCACCTCTGCCCCCACCGAGGCCCGTCGGCTGCCACCCGCCACAGGTGAGCCCCCTTCAGAAGTTTCGGCGGGCTCTTGAGCCAGGTAGGAAGTCGATCGACGTCTTTCAATTTCCCGGGCAGTAAACTCGATCATCCGCCCGGGCTTCGTGGAATCCCCATGGCCTCCCCCTAGCACTACCACCGGTGGGCCCCCCGATGGAGCACCAGAGGTCTTGGGCCTGGACCCATCAGTACCTGCCATCTGGGGTTTGGGCATCTTAAAAAAGGACGTCTTTTGTCCTGTCCCCTCTTTGGGTGGGCCCAGCCTTGACCCACCCATCGTAGTTTTTGCTTTATGGGGACAGGAATTAAAATCATGATTTTCCTCTCCGCAGAGGTTACACCTTATCGTATGGCTACATCTTGAGGCTATGTGACCTTCTTGGCCACACCTATTGCAGCGAATCACACGCTCTGCGCCGCAGGTCTCCTGGGTGTGGCCAAACCTCAAGCAATTTCGGCAATACATAGGCATTTGAGGATAGAACAGGAAGCCCCGAACTCTCCCGATGGCAAAATTTGGGGGCGGATGGCAAAGACCCCCAATACCACCGGGATCCTTACGGAGCTTGACCCAGAACTTCCTCTTGCCGTTCCAGAACCGCACGGAGTTCAATATTTTGTTTGCGAATCGCACCTCTTCGCAGTATCGCCGAAGAAAAGTGGCTATATCCTCCGTGGTCACATGAGGGCTGTGCATAGCCACCACCAACGGTATATGTTCCTCACCATAGAGGAACTGGAACGAAAGACCGTCGAGTCGATCGTCCCTCTGGTCCGCACCAGACAAGGTTGCATAGATGTTATCGCAACACGCCGTGGCCGTGAAGGTGACGGTATACAGGCCACGGCTTTCCTGGTCATTTAGACACAGGATGTCCTCCCTATTGAGGCGGAAGTAGTCAAGAAGAATCACCTCCGCAATGAAGCGGAGGTTCTTCAACTGACGATGGCTCTCCGACACCTCTATGCGGATGGTATTTCGCATCGACATTTCCCCAGAGGGGAAAGCCCAGGAGAACGGCATCTTCCACACCCAGGGACTAAGCCCCTTCCCCAATAGCAGCAGGGGCTCGGAATCCCGCTATAAAAGCGGAACCCTTACCCAAGGCAGAGGTCGGGGGTACCCTAGGTGCTTCCGAAGCTACAGGTAACGCTCAACGTACCGAAAATGCCTTCTGAGACACAAGGTCCCAGAGACAGGGGGATCGCAACCCGTTGTCTGTGGACTAAGCCCGCTCCCCAATAGCAGCAAGGGGGTGAAGTCCCTCCGTAAGGAGAGACAATCCCCCAAGGCCGAGAAGCGGGGTACCACAGACACCTTCCGACCAGACCAAATGCAGATACTACACTTGATCTTAGCCAAAAGGCCGAGAAGCGATAACCGTGAAAGGGGCGGGCCCAACAAGGTCCCCTTCATGGGCACTATCACTGCTTGCTGTCAGGGAGGCTGCCAGACAATTTTCCATGCACACTCTGGGCTGGGGGGCAGTCAACCACCAGTACACACAGCAGAACCTAAACCCATACCATTATTGCTAAGCAGCAAGACAGGGGCCCATTGCACTCCCACGGGGCCTTTTTAAATGCAATCCATAACCCGGATTTGCCAGGAACCCTTCTTACTCCTCCTACTTGCATGTGACACTGGGCTTAGGATCTGCATAGGAAACACACACACAAGCACACACCTACCTTTGTTGCCTGCAGATGCCTCCTTGGCTGTCCCCAAACGGTATCAAACCAACACCCACGGGAAGCTGTAAGCATAGAGGACATGCCTGCACCCCATTGGACTTACCTGTGTGGGTTAAATCCGGGTTATTTGACAACCTATGGCGGTGATGGTTCTGCTCAGGCAGAGCAGTGCTGATGCTCCTCATAAAGCTGTCGCTGCTGTGAAGGTTCTAGGTGACATCACAAATCCCTATGGTTACATACACAACAAAGCTGGGTTGTTGTTGTTTACACTCTGCAAGGCCTGTGGAAGTGAGTGACATCATAGCACTGTAGTTCTGAGGGTTGTAGATGGATGCAACAATCTCCTGTTGCTTCTATGAAGGCCGTAATAGACGACATCACCAAACAGCTCCATAGTCACATACACAGCAAAGGAGAGATGTTGTTTACACCTAGTGATGTCAGTGGTATTGAGTGACATCATAGCACAGTGCTAAGGCTCCTGGGCCTGGACACAGCAGCGGCTGCAATATCTCAACGGAGAATACGTTTATATATATGTGTGTGTGTGCGCGTATATATATATATATATATATATATATATATATATATATATATTTCTCCGCCGAAATCACTTTTAAACCCATTTCCACCTTTTTTTCCCTTCTCTTCCTCTTACTTTTTTTTCACGTTTTTTTACGTTTTTCTCCTTTTCGCCTCTTTTCTGGGCGTATTATTCTTCTTTTTCTTCTTTTTTTTCGTCTAATGCATACCCCATCAGTGCAGCAATGCTTATTCAATACCGCCAGCAGATGGAGACACTGGGGGATAATTTTCTAAGGATTTATACTGATTTTTCCTGTCTGAATTTGTCGCACAGAAAGTTGCAGGCCAAATATGTGCGACATTTCTGCGACTTTAGCTTCTAGAGCATTTTTACAACATTATACATAGGTGCTGAATACATAAAAAGCGACTGTTCAGCGACAGACAAGTCGCATCGGCTGAAAGTAGGCCAGAATGTCAGTCCATGTTGGAGCAGGTTTAGATACAGTCTAAAGCATAGATCTCAAAGTCTGTGCACAGAATTTAGCAAGGGCCTCGCACCTTCTGATGCATCAGGTAGGTGCACAATAGCATAGCCTAACCCTCTGTACTTTGGTCTATATTGATGCGGGACATAGACAGCCAGCTGATGACCAATCCATTAGTGCAATGGATGGCTGGAAGCATTTGTCTTTGCCTTTGCAATACCACAGAAGCAATGCATGGTCAATGTACAGCAATGACACACCTGTGTGAACAGCCAGGAGACCCCCCCCCCCCCCCCATGTTATGTTACATAGTTACATAGTTAGTACGGTCGAAAAAAGACATATGTCCATCAAGTTCAACCAGGGAATTAAGGGGTAGGGGTGTGGCGCGATATTGGGGAAGGGATGAGATTTTATATTTCTTCATAAGCATTAATCTTATTTTGTCAATTAGGAACATTCAGCACCCACCCGCTATCAAGGCAGCTGCCTATCATGTCATGCCCTACCTGCACAGGTGTGCTGGCTACTCAAATGATCCAATTAAGGAGGCCATTTAGTCAGCAGCAGCAGAAGTCCTGTGCCTGGACGCTCCAACAGCGGCCAGACACAAGCAGAAGCAGCAGAAGCAGCAGCAGCACCACCTTTTGCTTTTTGGCTGCAGAAGCAGCAGCAGCAAGGCCCACAGGGCTGGCTAGCTGGCTAGCCAGCAAGCAAGCAGGTAGCAATGAAAGTAGGAATCTTTCTTTTTAACCCTGTAAGGGGGTGGTGCACTGTACCCGAAGATACTGCCATATCGGGTCAATGCATAGGGCGACGGAAGCAAGCTTCGAAATCAGCCCCCGTTCTCAAAAATCCATTTAATATATGGTCCCCAGATAGGGGACGTATCAGATATTAAACTGATAAGAACAGATACTACACTTGATCTTAGCCAAAAGGCCGAGAAGCGATAACCGTGAAAGGGGCGGGCCCAACAAGGTCCCCTTCATGGGCACTATCACTGCTTGCTGTCAGGGAGGCTGCCAGACAATTTTCCATGCACACTCTGGGCTGGGGGGCAGTCAACCACCAGTACACACAGCAGAACCTAAACCCATACCATTATTGCTAAGCAGCAAGACAGGGGCCCATTGCACTCCCACGGGGCCTTTTTAAATGCAATCCATAACCCGGATTTGCCAGGAACCCTTCTTACTCCTCCTACTTGCATGTGACACTGGGCTTAGGATCTGCATAGGAAACACACACACAAGCACACACCTACCTTTGTTGCCTGCAGATGCCTCCTTGGCTGTCCCCAAACGGTATCAAACCAACACCCACGGGAAGCTGTAAGCATAGAGGACATGCCTGCACCCCATTGGACTTACCTGTGTGGGTTAAATCCGGGTTATTTGACAACCTATGGCGGTGATGGTTCTGCTCAGGCAGAGCAGTGCTGATGCTCCTCATAAAGCTGTCGCTGCTGTGAAGGTTCTAGGTGACATCACAAATCCCTATGGTTACATACACAACAAAGCTGGGTTGTTGTTGTTTACACTCTGCAAGGCCTGTGGAAGTGAGTGACATCATAGCACTGTAGTTCTGAGGGTTGTAGATGGATGCAACAATCTCCTGTTGCTTCTATGAAGGCCGTAATAGACGACATCACCAAACAGCTCCATAGTCACATACACAGCAAAGGAGAGATGTTGTTTACACCTAGTGATGTCAGTGGTATTGAGTGACATCATAGCACAGTGCTAAGGCTCCTGGGCCTGGACACAGCAGCGGCTGCAATATCTCAACGGAGAATACGTTTATATATATGTGTGTGTGTGCGCGTATATATATATATATATATATATATATATATATATATATATATATTTATATTTCTCCGCCGAAATCACTTTTAAACCCATTTCCACCTTTTTTTCCCTTCTCTTCCTCTTACTTTTTTTTCACGTTTTTTTACGTTTTTCTCCTTTTCGCCTCTTTTCTGGGCGTATTATTCTTCTTTTTCTTCTTTTTTTTCGTCTAATGCATACCCCATCAGTGCAGCAATGCTTATTCAATACCGCCAGCAGATGGAGACACTGGGGGATAATTTTCTAAGGATTTATACTGATTTTTCCTGTCTGAATTTGTCGCACAGAAAGTTGCAGGCCAAATATGTGCGACATTTCTGCGACTTTAGCTTCTAGAGCATTTTTACAACATTATACATAGGTGCTGAATACATAAAAAGCGACTGTTCAGCGACAGACAAGTCGCATCGGCTGAAAGTAGGCCAGAATGTCAGTCCATGTTGGAGCAGGTTTAGATACAGTCTAAAGCATAGATCTCAAAGTCTGTGCACAGAATTTAGCAAGGGCCTCGCACCTTCTGATGCATCAGGTAGGTGCACAATAGCATAGCCTAACCCTCTGTACTTTGGTCTATATTGATGCGGGACATAGACAGCCAGCTGATGACCAATCCATTAGTGCAATGGATGGCTGGAAGCATTTGTCTTTGCCTTTGCAATACCACAGAAGCAATGCATGGTCAATGTACAGCAATGACACACCTGTGTGAACAGCCAGGAGACCCCCCCCCCCCCCCCATGTTATGTTACATAGTTACATAGTTAGTACGGTCGAAAAAAGACATATGTCCATCAAGTTCAACCAGGGAATTAAGGGGTAGGGGTGTGGCGCGATATTGGGGAAGGGATGAGATTTTATATTTCTTCATAAGCATTAATCTTATTTTGTCAATTAGGAACATTCAGCACCCACCCGCTATCAAGGCAGCTGCCTATCATGTCATGCCCTACCTGCACAGGTGTGCTGGCTACTCAAATGATCCAATTAAGGAGGCCATTTAGTCAGCAGCAGCAGAAGTCCTGTGCCTGGACGCTCCAACAGCGGCCAGACACAAGCAGAAGCAGCAGAAGCAGCAGCAGCACCACCTTTTGCTTTTTGGCTGCAGAAGCAGCAGCAGCAAGGCCCACAGGGCTGGCTAGCTGGCTAGCCAGCAAGCAAGCAGGTAGCAATGAAAGTAGGAATCTTTCTTTTTAACCCTGTAAGGGGGTGGTGCACTGTACCCGAAGATACTGCCATATCGGGTCAATGCATAGGGCGACGGAAGCAAGCTTCGAAATCAGCCCCCGTTCTCAAAAATCCATTTAATATATGGTCCCCAGATAGGGGACGTATCAGATATTAAACTGATAAGAACAGATACTACACTTGATCTTAGCCAAAAGGCCGAGAAGCGATAACCGTGAAAGGGGCGGGCCCAACAAGGTCCCCTTCATGGGCACTATCACTGCTTGCTGTCAGGGAGGCTGCCAGACAATTTTCCATGCACACTCTGGGCTGGGGGGCAGTCAACCACCAGTACACACAGCAGAACCTAAACCCATACCATTATTGCTAAGCAGCAAGACAGGGGCCCATTGCACTCCCACGGGGCCTTTTTAAATGCAATCCATAACCCGGATTTGCCAGGAACCCTTCTTACTCCTCCTACTTGCATGTGACACTGGGCTTAGGATCTGCATAGGAAACACACACACAAGCACACACCTACCTTTGTTGCCTGCAGATGCCTCCTTGGCTGTCCCCAAACGGTATCAAACCAACACCCACGGGAAGCTGTAAGCATAGAGGACATGCCTGCACCCCATTGGACTTACCTGTGTGGGTTAAATCCGGGTTATTTGACAACCTATGGCGGTGATGGTTCTGCTCAGGCAGAGCAGTGCTGATGCTCCTCATAAAGCTGTCGCTGCTGTGAAGGTTCTAGGTGACATCACAAATCCCTATGGTTACATACACAACAAAGCTGGGTTGTTGTTGTTTACACTCTGCAAGGCCTGTGGAAGTGAGTGACATCATAGCACTGTAGTTCTGAGGGTTGTAGATGGATGCAACAATCTCCTGTTGCTTCTATGAAGGCCGTAATAGACGACATCACCAAACAGCTCCATAGTCACATACACAGCAAAGGAGAGATGTTGTTTACACCTAGTGATGTCAGTGGTATTGAGTGACATCATAGCACAGTGCTAAGGCTCCTGGGCCTGGACACAGCAGCGGCTGCAATATCTCAACGGAGAATACGTTTATATATATGTGTGTGTGTGCGCGTATATATATATATATATATATATATATATATATATATATTTCTCCGCCGAAATCACTTTTAAACCCATTTCCACCTTTTTTTCCCTTCTCTTCCTCTTACTTTTTTTTCACGTTTTTTTACGTTTTTCTCCTTTTCGCCTCTTTTCTGGGCGTATTATTCTTCTTTTTCTTCTTTTTTTTCGTCTAATGCATACCCCATCAGTGCAGCAATGCTTATTCAATACCGCCAGCAGATGGAGACACTGGGGGATAATTTTCTAAGGATTTATACTGATTTTTCCTGTCTGAATTTGTCGCACAGAAAGTTGCAGGCCAAATATGTGCGACATTTCTGCGACTTTAGCTTCTAGAGCATTTTTACAACATTATACATAGGTGCTGAATACATAAAAAGCGACTGTTCAGCGACAGACAAGTCGCATCGGCTGAAAGTAGGCCAGAATGTCAGTCCATGTTGGAGCAGGTTTAGATACAGTCTAAAGCATAGATCTCAAAGTCTGTGCACAGAATTTAGCAAGGGCCTCGCACCTTCTGATGCATCAGGTAGGTGCACAATAGCATAGCCTAACCCTCTGTACTTTGGTCTATATTGATGCGGGACATAGACAGCCAGCTGATGACCAATCCATTAGTGCAATGGATGGCTGGAAGCATTTGTCTTTGCCTTTGCAATACCACAGAAGCAATGCATGGTCAATGTACAGCAATGACACACCTGTGTGAACAGCCAGGAGACCCCCCCCCCCCCCCCCATGTTATGTTACATAGTTACATAGTTAGTACGGTCGAAAAAAGACATATGTCCATCAAGTTCAACCAGGGAATTAAGGGGTAGGGGTGTGGCGCGATATTGGGGAAGGGATGAGATTTTATATTTCTTCATAAGCATTAATCTTATTTTGTCAATTAGGAACATTCAGCACCCACCCGCTATCAAGGCAGCTGCCTATCATGTCATGCCCTACCTGCACAGGTGTGCTGGCTACTCAAATGATCCAATTAAGGAGGCCATTTAGTCAGCAGCAGCAGAAGTCCTGTGCCTGGACGCTCCAACAGCGGCCAGACACAAGCAGAAGCAGAAGCAGCAGAAGCAGCAGCAGCACCACCTTTTGCTTTTTGGCTGCAGAAGCAGCAGCAGCAAGGCCCACAGGGCTGGCTAGCTGGCTAGCCAGCAAGCAAGCAGGTAGCAATGAAAGTAGGAATCTTTCTTTTTAACCCTGTAAGGGGGTGGTGCACTGTACCCGAAGATACTGCCATATCGGGTCAATGCATAGGGCGACGGAAGCAAGCTTCGAAATCAGCCCCCGTTCTCAAAAATCCATTTAATATATGGTCCCCAGATAGGGGACGTATCAGATATTAAACTGATAAGAACAGATTTTTTTTTTTTTTTTTTTTTTTTTTTTTTTTTTTTTTTTTATCTAAAGCCGAGGAACGTGCTTTCGATTCACCCAAAGTGCAAGAAAAAGTGCAAACGTGTTACACTAAAAAAAACGTGCACAAAGGATGCGGTCTATCGCAAGCCCTTCTCCGATAGGAGAGAGGCCCCCCAACAAACCTTACCCTTCGCCTCCGGACCAAAAGGTACCTGCGAGGTTCCAGGTTCGATGTCCCTTTTCGCCGAAGCTACTAGGGGACCACAAATGCTCCCGGCATCCCCCTTGGCATTAGCCAAGGTATCTGCCCGCAGAGCCGATTACGGTAGGTACCCTGCCAAAGCAGGAGTACCCGGGGTGTTTGCAGGGAGGTGCGGAACCTAATGGCCACACACACCTCCCCTAGACCGCCAGGAGGGACACCCAGAAGGGCTACCGCATCCTGACAAATCCTGTGAACACACAACACGCAAAAAGTGACACAGTGAGACAAAAAAGAAATAAATAAGTGAATGTGTGCAGATATACTGCCCGGACATCCGGCCGGATCTATAAAAATTTCTCTGATCCTAGCCAGAAGGCCGGGAATCAAGAGGTGAGTGCCACAAGGTGAAGAGATTATGGTGCCCGTGCTTCAACCCAGTGAGTCTATTCTCCCAGTGAGTTTCGGCACCTCGGGGTCACCACTCCCCGAGGCACAAAAGTACCTCGGCTCTAGACCCTCTCAGCCTCATGGCGAGACCCGGAGGGAACAGGTCACATCGGGGCAGCCGTCGAGCTGATTCCTCAGAACCAGCCCCGGAAAGCCCTGGTACACCTGCATCCTCCATGCAGCACCCATCCCCACCAGCATGAAAACTGATAAGAACAGATACTACACTTGATCTTAGCCAAAAGGCCGAGAAGCGATAACCGTGAAAGGGGCGGGCCCAACAAGGTCCCCTTCATGGGCACTATCACTGCTTGCTGTCAGGGAGGCTGCCAGACAATTTTCCATGCACACTCTGGGCTGGGGGGCAGTCAACCACCAGTACACACAGCAGAACCTAAACCCATACCATTATTGCTAAGCAGCAAGACAGGGGCCCATTGCACTCCCACGGGGCCTTTTTAAATGCAATCCATAACCCGGATTTGCCAGGAACCCTTCTTACTCCTCCTACTTGCATGTGACACTGGGCTTAGGATCTGCATAGGAAACACACACACAAGCACACACCTACCTTTGTTGCCTGCAGATGCCTCCTTGGCTGTCCCCAAACGGTATCAAACCAACACCCACGGGAAGCTGTAAGCATAGAGGACATGCCTGCACCCCATTGGACTTACCTGTGTGGGTTAAATCCGGGTTATTTGACAACCTATGGCGGTGATGGTTCTGCTCAGGCAGAGCAGTGCTGATGCTCCTCATAAAGCTGTCGCTGCTGTGAAGGTTCTAGGTGACATCACAAATCCCTATGGTTACATACACAACAAAGCTGGGTTGTTGTTGTTTACACTCTGCAAGGCCTGTGGAAGTGAGTGACATCATAGCACTGTAGTTCTGAGGGTTGTAGATGGATGCAACAATCTCCTGTTGCTTCTATGAAGGCCGTAATAGACGACATCACCAAACAGCTCCATAGTCACATACACAGCAAAGGAGAGATGTTGTTTACACCTAGTGATGTCAGTGGTATTGAGTGACATCATAGCACAGTGCTAAGGCTCCTGGGCCTGGACACAGCAGCGGCTGCAATATCTCAACGGAGAATACGTTTATATATATGTGTGTGTGTGCGCGTATATATATATATATATATATATATATATATATATATATATATATATATATATTTCTCCGCCGAAATCACTTTTAAACCCATTTCCACCTTTTTTTCCCTTCTCTTCCTCTTACTTTTTTTTCACGTTTTTTTACGTTTTTCTCCTTTTCGCCTCTTTTCTGGGCGTATTATTCTTCTTTTTCTTCTTTTTTTTCGTCTAATGCATACCCCATCAGTGCAGCAATGCTTATTCAATACCGCCAGCAGATGGAGACACTGGGGGATAATTTTCTAAGGATTTATACTGATTTTTCCTGTCTGAATTTGTCGCACAGAAAGTTGCAGGCCAAATATGTGCGACATTTCTGCGACTTTAGCTTCTAGAGCATTTTTACAACATTATACATAGGTGCTGAATACATAAAAAGCGACTGTTCAGCGACAGACAAGTCGCATCGGCTGAAAGTAGGCCAGAATGTCAGTCCATGTTGGAGCAGGTTTAGATACAGTCTAAAGCATAGATCTCAAAGTCTGTGCACAGAATTTAGCAAGGGCCTCGCACCTTCTGATGCATCAGGTAGGTGCACAATAGCATAGCCTAACCCTCTGTACTTTGGTCTATATTGATGCGGGACATAGACAGCCAGCTGATGACCAATCCATTAGTGCAATGGATGGCTGGAAGCATTTGTCTTTGCCTTTGCAATACCACAGAAGCAATGCATGGTCAATGTACAGCAATGACACACCTGTGTGAACAGCCAGGAGACCCCCCCCCCCCCCCCCCCCATGTTATGTTACATAGTTACATAGTTAGTACGGTCGAAAAAAGACATATGTCCATCAAGTTCAACCAGGGAATTAAGGGGTAGGGGTGTGGCGCGATATTGGGGAAGGGATGAGATTTTATATTTCTTCATAAGCATTAATCTTATTTTGTCAATTAGGAACATTCAGCACCCACCCGCTATCAAGGCAGCTGCCTATCATGTCATGCCCTACCTGCACAGGTGTGCTGGCTACTCAAATGATCCAATTAAGGAGGCCATTTAGTCAGCAGCAGCAGAAGTCCTGTGCCTGGACGCTCCAACAGCGGCCAGACACAAGCAGAAGCAGAAGCAGCAGAAGCAGCAGCAGCACCACCTTTTGCTTTTTGGCTGCAGAAGCAGCAGCAGCAAGGCCCACAGGGCTGGCTAGCTGGCTAGCCAGCAAGCAAGCAGGTAGCAATGAAAGTAGGAATCTTTCTTTTTAACCCTGTAAGGGGGTGGTGCACTGTACCCGAAGATACTGCCATATCGGGTCAATGCATAGGGCGACGGAAGCAAGCTTCGAAATCAGCCCCCGTTCTCAAAAATCCATTTAATATATGGTCCCCAGATAGGGGACGTATCAGATATTAAACTGATAAGAACAGATACTACACTTGATCTTAGCCAAAAGGCCGAGAAGCGATAACCGTGAAAGGGGCGGGCCCAACAAGGTCCCCTTCATGGGCACTATCACTGCTTGCTGTCAGGGAGGCTGCCAGACAATTTTCCATGCACACTCTGGGCTGGGGGGCAGTCAACCACCAGTACACACAGCAGAACCTAAACCCATACCATTATTGCTAAGCAGCAAGACAGGGGCCCATTGCACTCCCACGGGGCCTTTTTAAATGCAATCCATAACCCGGATTTGCCAGGAACCCTTCTTACTCCTCCTACTTGCATGTGACACTGGGCTTAGGATCTGCATAGGAAACACACACACAAGCACACACCTACCTTTGTTGCCTGCAGATGCCTCCTTGGCTGTCCCCAAACGGTATCAAACCAACACCCACGGGAAGCTGTAAGCATAGAGGACATGCCTGCACCCCATTGGACTTACCTGTGTGGGTTAAATCCGGGTTATTTGACAACCTATGGCGGTGATGGTTCTGCTCAGGCAGAGCAGTGCTGATGCTCCTCATAAAGCTGTCGCTGCTGTGAAGGTTCTAGGTGACATCACAAATCCCTAAGGTTACATACACAACAAAGCTGGGTTGTTGTTGTTTACACTCTGCAAGGCCTGTGGAAGTGAGTGACATCATAGCACTGTAGTTCTGAGGGTTGTAGATGGATGCAACAATCTCCTGTTGCTTCTATGAAGGCCGTAATAGACGACATCACCAAACAGCTCCATAGTCACATACACAGCAAAGGAGAGATGTTGTTTACACCTAGTGATGTCAGTGGTATTGAGTGACATCATAGCACAGTGCTAAGGCTCCTGGGCCTGGACACAGCAGCGGCTGCAATATCTCAACGGAGAATACGTTTATATATATGTGTGTGTGTGCGCGTATATATATATATATATATATATATATATATATATATATATATATTTCTCCGCCGAAATCACTTTTAAACCCATTTCCACCTTTTTTTCCCTTCTCTTCCTCTTACTTTTTTTTCACGTTTTTTTACGTTTTTCTCCTTTTCGCCTCTTTTCTGGGCGTATTATTCTTCTTTTTCTTCTTTTTTTTCGTCTAATGCATACCCCATCAGTGCAGCAATGCTTATTCAATACCGCCAGCAGATGGAGACACTGGGGGATAATTTTCTAAGGATTTATACTGATTTTTCCTGTCTGAATTTGTCGCACAGAAAGTTGCAGGCCAAATATGTGCGACATTTCTGCGACTTTAGCTTCTAGAGCATTTTTACAACATTATACATAGGTGCTGAATACATAAAAAGCGACTGTTCAGCGACAGACAAGTCGCATCGGCTGAAAGTAGGCCAGAATGTCAGTCCATGTTGGAGCAGGTTTAGATACAGTCTAAAGCATAGATCTCAAAGTCTGTGCACAGAATTTAGCAAGGGCCTCGCACCTTCTGATGCATCAGGTAGGTGCACAATAGCATAGCCTAACCCTCTGTACTTTGGTCTATATTGATGCGGGACATAGACAGCCAGCTGATGACCAATCCATTAGTGCAATGGATGGCTGGAAGCATTTGTCTTTGCCTTTGCAATACCACAGAAGCAATGCATGGTCAATGTACAGCAATGACACACCTGTGTGAACAGCCAGGAGACCCCCCCCCCCCCCCATGTTATGTTACATAGTTACATAGTTAGTACGGTCGAAAAAAGACATATGTCCATCAAGTTCAACCAGGGAATTAAGGGGTAGGGGTGTGGCGCGATATTGGGGAAGGGATGAGATTTTATATTTCTTCATAAGCATTAATCTTATTTTGTCAATTAGGAACATTCAGCACCCACCCGCTATCAAGGCAGCTGCCTATCATGTCATGCCCTACCTGCACAGGTGTGCTGGCTACTCAAATGATCCAATTAAGGAGGCCATTTAGTCAGCAGCAGCAGAAGTCCTGTGCCTGGACGCTCCAACAGCGGCCAGACACAAGCAGAAGCAGAAGCAGCAGAAGCAGCAGCAGCACCACCTTTTGCTTTTTGGCTGCAGAAGCAGCAGCAGCAAGGCCCACAGGGCTGGCTAGCTGGCTAGCCAGCAAGCAAGCAGGTAGCAATGAAAGTAGGAATCTTTCTTTTTAACCCTGTAAGGGGGTGGTGCACTGTACCCGAAGATACTGCCATATCGGGTCAATGCATAGGGCGACGGAAGCAAGCTTCGAAATCAGCCCCCGTTCTCAAAAATCCATTTAATATATGGTCCCCAGATAGGGGACGTATCAGATATTAAACTGATAAGAACAGATACTACACTTGATCTTAGCCAAAAGGCCGAGAAGCGATAACCGTGAAAGGGGCGGGCCCAACAAGGTCCCCTTCATGGGCACTATCACTGCTTGCTGTCAGGGAGGCTGCCAGACAATTTTCCATGCACACTCTGGGCTGGGGGGCAGTCAACCACCAGTACACACAGCAGAACCTAAACCCATACCATTATTGCTAAGCAGCAAGACAGGGGCCCATTGCACTCCCACGGGGCCTTTTTAAATGCAATCCATAACCCGGATTTGCCAGGAACCCTTCTTACTCCTCCTACTTGCATGTGACACTGGGCTTAGGATCTGCATAGGAAACACACACACAAGCACACACCTACCTTTGTTGCCTGCAGATGCCTCCTTGGCTGTCCCCAAACGGTATCAAACCAACACCCACGGGAAGCTGTAAGCATAGAGGACATGCCTGCACCCCATTGGACTTACCTGTGTGGGTTAAATCCGGGTTATTTGACAACCTATGGCGGTGATGGTTCTGCTCAGGCAGAGCAGTGCTGATGCTCCTCATAAAGCTGTCGCTGCTGTGAAGGTTCTAGGTGACATCACAAATCCCTATGGTTACATACACAACAAAGCTGCGTTGTTGTTGTTTACACTCTGCAAGGCCTGTGGAAGTGAGTGACATCATAGCACTGTAGTTCTGAGGGTTGTAGATGGATGCAACAATCTCCTGTTGCTTCTATGAAGGCCGTAATAGACGACATCACCAAACAGCTCCATAGTCACATACACAGCAAAGGAGAGATGTTGTTTACACCTAGTGATGTCAGTGGTATTGAGTGACATCATAGCACAGTGCTAAGGCTCCTGGGCCTGGACACAGCAGCGGCTGCAATATCTCAACGGAGAATACGTTTATATATATGTGTGTGTGTGCGCGTATATATATATATATATATATATATATATATATATATATATATATTTCTCCGCCGAAATCACTTTTAAACCCATTTCCACCTTTTTTTCCCTTCTCTTCCTCTTACTTTTTTTTCACGTTTTTTTACGTTTTTCTCCTTTTCGCCTCTTTTCTGGGCGTATTATTCTTCTTTTTCTTCTTTTTTTTCGTCTAATGCATACCCCATCAGTGCAGCAATGCTTATTCAATACCGCCAGCAGATGGAGACACTGGGGGATAATTTTCTAAGGATTTATACTGATTTTTCCTGTCTGAATTTGTCGCACAGAAAGTTGCAGGCCAAATATGTGCGACATTTCTGCGACTTTAGCTTCTAGAGCATTTTTACAACATTATACATAGGTGCTGAATACATAAAAAGCGACTGTTCAGCGACAGACAAGTCGCATCGGCTGAAAGTAGGCCAGAATGTCAGTCCATGTTGGTGCAGGTTTAGATACAGTCTAAAGCATAGATCTCAAAGTCTGTGCACAGAATTTAGCAAGGGCCTCGCACCTTCTGATGCATCAGGTAGGTGCACAATAGCATAGCCTAACCCTCTGTACTTTGGTCTATATTGATGCGGGACATAGACAGCCAGCTGATGACCAATCCATTAGTGCAATGGATGGCTGGAAGCATTTGTCTTTGCCTTTGCAATACCACAGAAGCAATGCATGGTCAATGTACAGCAATGACACACCTGTGTGAACAGCCAGGAGACCCCCCCCCCCCCCCCCCCATGTTATGTTACATAGTTACATAGTTAGTACGGTCGAAAAAAGACATATGTCCATCAAGTTCAACCAGGGAATTAAGGGGTAGGGGTGTGGCGCGATATTGGGGAAGGGATGAGATTTTATATTTCTTCATAAGCATTAATCTTATTTTGTCAATTAGGAACATTCAGCACCCACCCGCTATCAAGGCAGCTGCCTATCATGTCATGCCCTACCTGCACAGGTGTGCTGGCTACTCAAATGATCCAATTAAGGAGGCCATTTAGTCAGCAGCAGCAGAAGTCCTGTGCCTGGACGCTCCAACAGCGGCCAGACACAAGCAGAAGCAGAAGCAGCAGAAGCAGCAGCAGCACCACCTTTTGCTTTTTGGCTGCAGAAGCAGCAGCAGCAAGGCCCACAGGGCTGGCTAGCTGGCTAGCCAGCAAGCAAGCAGGTAGCAATGAAAGTAGGAATCTTTCTTTTTAACCCTGTAAGGGGGTGGTGCACTGTACCCGAAGATACTGCCATATCGGGTCAATGCATAGGGCGACGGAAGCAAGCTTCGAAATCAGCCCCCGTTCTCAAAAATCCATTTAATATATGGTCCCCAGATAGGGGACGTATCAGATATTAAACTGATAAGAACAGATACTACACTTGATCTTAGCCAAAAGGCCGAGAAGCGATAACCGTGAAAGGGGCGGGCCCAACAAGGTCCCCTTCATGGGCACTATCACTGCTTGCTGTCAGGGAGGCTGCCAGACAATTTTCCATGCACACTCTGGGCTGGGGGGCAGTCAACCACCAGTACACACAGCAGAACCTAAACCCATACCATTATTGCTAAGCAGCAAGACAGGGGCCCATTGCACTCCCACGGGGCCTTTTTAAATGCAATCCATAACCCGGATTTGCCAGGAACCCTTCTTACTCCTCCTACTTGCATGTGACACTGGGCTTAGGATCTGCATAGGAAACACACACACAAGCACACACCTACCTTTGTTGCCTGCAGATGCCTCCTTGGCTGTCCCCAAACGGTATCAAACCAACACCCACGGGAAGCTGTAAGCATAGAGGACATGCCTGCACCCCATTGGACTTACCTGTGTGGGTTAAATCCGGGTTATTTGACAACCTATGGCGGTGATGGTTCTGCTCAGGCAGAGCAGTGCTGATGCTCCTCATAAAGCTGTCGCTGCTGTGAAGGTTCTAGGTGACATCACAAATCCCTATGGTTACATACACAACAAAGCTGGGTTGTTGTTGTTTACACTCTGCAAGGCCTGTGGAAGTGAGTGACATCATAGCACTGTAGTTCTGAGGGTTGTAGATGGATGCAACAATCTCCTGTTGCTTCTATGAAGGCCGTAATAGACGACATCACCAAACAGCTCCATAGTCACATACACAGCAAAGGAGAGATGTTGTTTACACCTAGTGATGTCAGTGGTATTGAGTGACATCATAGCACAGTGCTAAGGCTCCTGGGCCTGGACACAGCAGCGGCTGCAATATCTCAACGGAGAATACGTTTATATATATGTGTGTGTGTGCGCGTATATATATATATATATATATATATATATATATATATATATATTTCTCCGCCGAAATCACTTTTAAACCCATTTCCACCTTTTTTTCCCTTCTCTTCCTCTTACTTTTTTTTCACGTTTTTTTACGTTTTTCTCCTTTTCGCCTCTTTTCTGGGCGTATTATTCTTCTTTTTCTTCTTTTTTTTCGTCTAATGCATACCCCATCAGTGCAGCAATGCTTATTCAATACCGCCAGCAGATGGAGACACTGGGGGATAATTTTCTAAGGATTTATACTGATTTTTCCTGTCTGAATTTGTCGCACAGAAAGTTGCAGGCCAAATATGTGCGACATTTCTGCGACTTTAGCTTCTAGAGCATTTTTACAACATTATACATAGGTGCTGAATACATAAAAAGCGACTGTTCAGCGACAGACAAGTCGCATCGGCTGAAAGTAGGCCAGAATGTCAGTCCATGTTGGAGCAGGTTTAGATACAGTCTAAAGCATAGATCTCAAAGTCTGTGCACAGAATTTAGCAAGGGCCTCGCACCTTCTGATGCATCAGGTAGGTGCACAATAGCATAGCCTAACCCTCTGTACTTTGGTCTATATTGATGCGGGACATAGACAGCCAGCTGATGACCAATCCATTAGTGCAATGGATGGCTGGAAGCATTTGTCTTTGCCTTTGCAATACCACAGAAGCAATGCATGGTCAATGTACAGCAATGACACACCTGTGTGAACAGCCAGGAGACCCCCCCCCCCCCCCCCATGTTATGTTACATAGTTACATAGTTAGTACGGTCGAAAAAAGACATATGTCCATCAAGTTCAACCAGGGAATTAAGGGGTAGGGGTGTGGCGCGATATTGGGGAAGGGATGAGATTTTATATTTCTTCATAAGCATTAATCTTATTTTGTCAATTAGGAACATTCAGCACCCACCCGCTATCAAGGCAGCTGCCTATCATGTCATGCCCTACCTGCACAGGTGTGCTGGCTACTCAAATGATCCAATTAAGGAGGCCATTTAGTCAGCAGCAGCAGAAGTCCTGTGCCTGGACGCTCCAACAGCGGCCAGACACAAGCAGAAGCAGAAGCAGCAGAAGCAGCAGCAGCACCACCTTTTGCTTTTTGGCTGCAGAAGCAGCAGCAGCAAGGCCCACAGGGCTGGCTAGCTGGCTAGCCAGCAAGCAAGCAGGTAGCAATGAAAGTAGGAATCTTTCTTTTTAACCCTGTAAGGGGGTGGTGCACTGTACCCGAAGATACTGCCATATCGGGTCAATGCATAGGGCGACGGAAGCAAGCTTCGAAATCAGCCCCCGTTCTCAAAAATCCATTTAATATATGGTCCCCAGATAGGGGACGTATCAGATATTAAACTGATAAGAACAGATACTACACTTGATCTTAGCCAAAAGGCCGAGAAGCGATAACCGTGAAAGGGGCGGGCCCAACAAGGTCCCCTTCATGGGCACTATCACTGCTTGCTGTCAGGGAGGCTGCCAGACAATTTTCCATGCACACTCTGGGCTGGGGGGCAGTCAACCACCAGTACACACAGCAGAACCTAAACCCATACCATTATTGCTAAGCAGCAAGACAGGGGCCCATTGCACTCCCACGGGGCCTTTTTAAATGCAATCCATAACCCGGATTTGCCAGGAACCCTTCTTACTCCTCCTACTTGCATGTGACACTGGGCTTAGGATCTGCATAGGAAACACACACACAAGCACACACCTACCTTTGTTGCCTGCAGATGCCTCCTTGGCTGTCCCCAAACGGTATCAAACCAACACCCACGGGAAGCTGTAAGCATAGAGGACATGCCTGCACCCCATTGGACTTACCTGTGTGGGTTAAATCCGGGTTATTTGACAACCTATGGCGGTGATGGTTCTGCTCAGGCAGAGCAGTGCTGATGCTCCTCATAAAGCTGTCGCTGCTGTGAAGGTTCTAGGTGACATCACAAATCCCTATGGTTACATACACAACAAAGCTGGGTTGTTGTTGTTTACACTCTGCAAGGCCTGTGGAAGTGAGTGACATCATAGCACTGTAGTTCTGAGGGTTGTAGATGGATGCAACAATCTCCTGTTGCTTCTATGAAGGCCGTAATAGACGACATCACCAAACAGCTCCATAGTCACATACACAGCAAAGGAGAGATGTTGTTTACACCTAGTGATGTCAGTGGTATTGAGTGACATCATAGCACAGTGCTAAGGCTCCTGGGCCTGGACACAGCAGCGGCTGCAATATCTCAACGGAGAATACGTTTATATATATGTGTGTGTGTGCGCGTATATATATATATATATATATATATATATATATATATATATATATATTTCTCCGCCGAAATCACTTTTAAACCCATTTCCACCTTTTTTTCCCTTCTCTTCCTCTTACTTTTTTTTCACGTTTTTTTACGTTTTTCTCCTTTTCGCCTCTTTTCTGGGCGTATTATTCTTCTTTTTCTTCTTTTTTTTCGTCTAATGCATACCCCATCAGTGCAGCAATGCTTATTCAATACCGCCAGCAGATGGAGACACTGGGGGATAATTTTCTAAGGATTTATACTGATTTTTCCTGTCTGAATTTGTCGCACAGAAAGTTGCAGGCCAAATATGTGCGACATTTCTGCGACTTTAGCTTCTAGAGCATTTTTACAACATTATACATAGGTGCTGAATACATAAAAAGCGACTGTTCAGCGACAGACAAGTCGCATCGGCTGAAAGTAGGCCAGAATGTCAGTCCATGTTGGAGCAGGTTTAGATACAGTCTAAAGCATAGATCTCAAAGTCTGTGCACAGAATTTAGCAAGGGCCTCGCACCTTCTGATGCATCAGGTAGGTGCACAATAGCATAGCCTAACCCTCTGTACTTTGGTCTATATTGATGCGGGACATAGACAGCCAGCTGATGACCAATCCATTAGTGCAATGGATGGCTGGAAGCATTTGTCTTTGCCTTTGCAATACCACAGAAGCAATGCATGGTCAATGTACAGCAATGACACACCTGTGTGAACAGCCAGGAGACCCCCCCCCCCCCCCCCCCATGTTATGTTACATAGTTACATAGTTAGTACGGTCGAAAAAAGACATATGTCCATCAAGTTCAACCAGGGAATTAAGGGGTAGGGGTGTGGCGCGATATTGGGGAAGGGATGAGATTTTATATTTCTTCATAAGCATTAATCTTATTTTGTCAATTAGGAACATTCAGCACCCACCCGCTATCAAGGCAGCTGCCTATCATGTCATGCCCTACCTGCACAGGTGTGCTGGCTACTCAAATGATCCAATTAAGGAGGCCATTTAGTCAGCAGCAGCAGAAGTCCTGTGCCTGGACGCTCCAACAGCGGCCAGACACAAGCAGAAGCAGAAGCAGCAGAAGCAGCAGCAGCACCACCTTTTGCTTTTTGGCTGCAGAAGCAGCAGCAGCAAGGCCCACAGGGCTGGCTAGCTGGCTAGCCAGCAAGCAAGCAGGTAGCAATGAAAGTAGGAATCTTTCTTTTTAACCCTGTAAGGGGGTGGTGCACTGTACCCGAAGATACTGCCATATCGGGTCAATGCATAGGGCGACGGAAGCAAGCTTCGAAATCAGCCCCCGTTCTCAAAAATCCATTTAATATATGGTCCCCAGATAGGGGACGTATCAGATATTAAACTGATAAGAACAGATTTTTTTAACTTGGCTACCCCTGAGGGGTATCTTTTTATTTAGAATTCATAACATTTTACAAAGTGCATTACGATTTATAAATATAATTTTTTTTTCAATAAAAACAAATTTTGATAATAAAATCACATAACAATAAAAGTTCACATAAATACAATCATAATACACTTAAAATGGGCACTTGGTGGCTTTACAAAAGGGCGTTCCATTCATTAAAATACCATTTTCTAGCTAATAAAGGATAATATTTCTTGTCTAATAAAAAGTACTGGTACATATCACTAAAACAAAGAGCTAAAACATCATTCACAGATAAAATCTCATGTTTAAAAAGTAAAATGTTTCTGGCATTCCATAGAGCTGCTTTAACACAGTTTATGATCTTCCATGCCATTGTCTCTTGAGTCCGTATTGGGCATTCCAGACATCCATAAAAAACAGCTGCAGAGTTTAAGTCCTTTATTTCTGTTATCTTCTTCACCAGAGGGAGTATTTTAGTCCATATCCTTTTTGCATAAAAACAAGTCCAGAAAAGGTGGTACACGGTCTCGGGTTCCTGGCAGCCCTCCCTCGGGCATACTGCAGTGTTGGCCATCCTTCTTCGGTGCTGGAATGCCCGGCATGGAAGACACTCGTGTATGCAGCTCCAGGCCAGATCTTTCTGTGAATTAAAAAGATAAATCATATTTGCCATCTTCCATATTTTCCTGCATTTCTCTTCATTAAAATTATTCACAGGGGCAATAAAACCACTTTCTTTAATATATTTTAACAGTTTTTTGCTATTAGTTACTTCATTAATACTTTTTCCGTTAAAGTTGTACAGGTTGAAAATTTTCTCTAAAATCTTGTATTGTTGGGGAAGATTAAAAGCATAAGGACAGCTTAAAACAGTTTTAAACCACCCATTCCTCCTCATAAAAAAACCTGTATTAAAACGGATAAAATATGACCAGTAACTATCCTTAAAAAGTGTGCTAACACACATGCTAAAAAACTTGGTAAAAAGGAACGCCCTGATGTCGGGGAAGTCCTTTCCACCCATAACTTTTGGCATCATGACGATCTCTCTTCTCAATTTTTCACTCTTGGAGCTCCATAAAAAGGTAAAACATGCTTTAATGATTTTATTTAAAATCATTTCGGGGGGTGGAAAGACCATGCCAAGATACAATAAAATGGGTAAAATCACCATCTTTGTAACTAAAACCTTCCCCTCCATCGTTAGCTTTCTCATGTTCCACATACAAATTTTTGTGTTTATTTTTTGAGCCACCAAGTCCCAGCTATTAAAACCATTGTTTGACTCACTGAAGGAGACCCCTAAAATCTGCACAGACTCAGACACAGGAATGGGTAAATCCCTTAAAAACAGTCCTCCTATATTTAAAACACTGCTTTTATAAAAATTTACCTTAAAACCGGAGGCACAACAAAAAAATTCAACTTGCTTTAGGGCTTTTTGAAGCGATGGGGTGTCCCTTCCGAGCACTGCCACATCGTCCATGTACCCCACTACTTTAGCCTCTAGTCCCCCTCCTCCCGGCAGGGGGACCCCTCTTATTTGCTTATCTCTCCTCAAGGTGCATAGTAGAGGCTCAAGCGCACATATGAAAAGTAGTGGGGACAAAGGACACCCCTGCTTCACTCCGGAATTTAAAATCACATCCTGTGTCTTAAAACCGTTAACTAAAATCTTGCTTGTGCAGTTTTTATAAAAGGCCTTAAGAGACAATAAAAAGCCTTCAGGTATACCCATTTTCTCTAAAACCTTAAAAAGATAAAAATGTGACACTCTGTCAAAAGCCTTCTCGAAGTCTAAGGATAAAATGGCTAGTTTTCCGTTTCTAGACTTTGTGTCACTAATCACATCTTTTAAAAGGTTAAGATTTTCCCATATGCTCCTCCCAGGCACCCCACAGACCTGATTTGAATGGATTATTTTCTCTATTACACTTTTTAATCTATTTGCGCACAGTTTTGCCATCACTTTGTAGTCACAGTTGAGGAGGGTGATTGGTCTCCAGTTCTTTAGATCTGACCGGTCTCCCTTTTTGAACAGCAGGGAGACATCACCCTTCCTCCATGAACCTGGGAGGGCTTTTGTTTTAAATACTTCTGTAAAAAGGGAAAAAAGGTCATCTTTTAAAACACCATAAAAAATGACATAAAACTCAATGGGTATACCGTCAGGACCAGGCACCTTACCGGATTTAAAACTCCTGATCGTCTCTAAAACCTCCTGTTCCGAGATCTCCCTCTGTAAAAGAGACTGGGACACAGGGTCTAAAACATTGGTAATCTCCTTCAATGAGTCATTCATAAAATCAATATCAATATTTTTTGTATTAAAAAGATCCGCATAAAATGAATGTACCCTTTTTAAAATACCCTGTACATCTTTTTCTCCTTGTATATTATCAATTAAAACCTTTTTATCCGTTACTTTCTTAAAAAAGTACCTGGAGCAGGTCTCGTTCTCTTCAAGGTGCTTTATTTTGGATCTGAAAATTATCTCTTTTCCCTTCTGCTCCAGGCACTGTTTTATTTCTTTTTTTAAGTCAGTAATTTCTCTATAAACCTCTATACCATTGTCTCTGAATTTGTACAGGGTTTGCAGACGGGTATTTAGAAGGGAGTAAAACTCACGCTTCTCTTTAGCTCTAGAGATCCCTACTCTAATAAAAAACTCTTTTATTTTTATTTTCATTTTCTCCCACCATATACTGATGGGAGTGTTAGGATCTCTTACCCGTCTGCAGTCCTTGTAGAAGTTGATAAAATCGGATAAAACCTGCGGATCTTCTAAAAGGGATACATTCATCTTCCAGGCATTCCTCCCAGTCTTTTTTCTAAAATCACTCTTCACCTTAAAAGATAAAAGTTTGTGATCAGAAAAAACATTGGTTAAAACATCACACTTAAAAGGCAGTACTTGATAAGAACAGAAGATAAAATCGATCCTGGAGCTGCAGTTTGCGTTGCTCCAGGTCACACCGTCTCTTTCTGGTAAAATACTATTGCATTTCTTAAAAACATCAGTAAGTCTAAAATCAATAATCATATTTTTTAACATAGAAGATGTTTTATCATAGTTTCTACTTACTGAATTGGTAAAACGGTGCTCCCCCCTTAAAATACAATTAAAATCACCTGCTAAAATAAGAGGTTCAGAATCATTGATAAAAAGGGGTAAAATCTCTAACATCCGTGCTCTATCATTTTTATTGGGTGAACCATAAAAATTTAAAAACTGCCATTTAATACCATCAATAAAAGCTTTAACCAATAAAATTCTGCCTGGTAAAATCTCATGAATAAAATCAATAAAAGCATTTCCTTTAAAAAGTATGGCGACCCCTGCTGATCTGGATTCGTTAGATCCAGACCAGACTGATGGACCGTGTACCCAATCTTTTTTATACTTTTCATAATTTAAACTATGCGGGATGCCGCACTCCTGCAGGAAAACCACAGAAGCAGCAAAAATAGACAAGTAGTTAAAAAGGGCAACCCGTTTCGCTCGTGAACTTATACTTCTTACATTCATAGACAATCCGGACAACTCAGCCATTGGAGATGTAAAAAAAGGGAGGCTCAGATAACAAACTAAAAACCAGATTGCGCACTGGAGCTCTCGTTACCCCCCACCTCTGACTCTACCGTACACATAGAGGAAGCCGGAGAGGAACCACCATCGCTCGAGCAGCCCCCCTCTTCCAAGACCACAGGTGTATAGACGGAGTACATTGGTAAGAACAGCTTCTGGGCTCCATTCTCTTTTTCGGCGTCCACCTCTTGCCCCTCCATAGGGGTCGGGTGCGTACTTAGGTCCGTTTCCGGGACCTCGGAGATGGTCACCCCTGAAACCTCCTCCTGGCTGGGAGGAGGAGGGGTATCCACCGCTGGGACCTGTGGAGGAGCTTCACTTGGAGCCCCCGTCACGACAGGAACTTCCATCTGCTCCTCCTGGACCACCTCCGAGTCCGGACGCCCTTTGGAGCCCCTTCGTCTTTTCACCTTTGCTACTCCGTCCGGGTTTTCACACTCAGGGGGACCCCGAGCAGGAGGACCTTCCGGGGTGGAATCGGGCACCTCTCGCTCTTCCACCTTCTCTGAGGTATCTGCCCGATCCCCTCTCGCATTTCTCTTCCCCGGCCTCCTCTCATTTGGGGTCCCCCTTTCCACCTGTGCCTCTTTCTCCTGGGGTTCTTTTGGGGGGGCCGTGGTCTCCATCTCACAGCTTACCTCTTCTTGTGGGGGGTGCTCCTTCTCTCTGGCTTTTCCCCAGGCTGGTCTCCGGACGTCTCTCTTGGGTTGCCCTTGCTGTTCTGTGGTTTTTTTTGGTCTGTGGGGACAGAAAGCATACACGTGACCAAAGTGACGGCAAAAATTACATCTCAAACCCTTATCACATTTTTCTGTTTCATGTTGCATGCTTCCACATTTCTTACAGGAACTTTCACAATTTTCCTTTATGTGCCCATAACGTTGGCACCTTCTGCAGAAGTTTGGCATTCCCGCAAAAAAGAGGTCGCCACACACATTGTTTAATTTAAAACGAGCAGGCGGTAATAGTATCCCCCCTGGGAGGGTGGGGTCTTTGTTGCACGTGACTTGATATCGCCATTTTGAGGTCCAGACACCACAGTCGTTCATGATTTTTCCTCTGAACTCCACCTTTTTAAAGTAGGCTGCCAGGAACCCATCGATCTCTCTCTGATTTACAAAAGGGGAGTACATCTTCACGACAATCAACTTGGTTTCATCTAGGACGTGCTCGACAATTTGGATACCCTTAAGCCTCGGATCATCTTGCTTTGGAATTTTCATTACTGCATCTAAGAATACGCCTTCCCCTATGAAAGTGCAGTCGTAGATCCTCCGCTTAGGGTAATCCTGGATGGCCAAAATCTCTCGCTTACGAACATTAAGAATCTTGTCGAGCACGTCCTCTATCACGAACCTCATGCCACGTGCATCCGCCGCATCACCTGTGAGAATGACCCGCACAGTGTGTTTAATCCGGGCATAAGCCGGTACCGAACCAGGATCTAGATCTTCATCCATGGTTCATTCGTGTTTTGGTCTGGTTCTCTCCGCTCCAACCAACCAGCCAATTTGCTCAAACCTCTCTCCACCCGAAGGCTTTGAGAGGCGATCGCAACCCGTTACCCTGGGACTAAGCCCTCTCCCCAATAGCAACAAGTGGGTGAAGCCCAGGCAATAAACCTGGGCGATCCCACAAGGCCGAGGAGAGGGGTACCCGAGTACCTTCTGACCAGATCTCCTGTATTACTACACTTGATCTTAGCCAAAAGGCCGAGAAGCGATAACCGTGAAAGGGGCGGGCCCAACAAGGTCCCCTTCATGGGCACTATCACTGCTTGCTGTCAGGGAGGCTGCCAGACAATTTTCCATGCACACTCTGGGCTGGGGGGCAGTCAACCACCAGTACACACAGCAGAACCTAAACCCATACCATTATTGCTAAGCAGCAAGACAGGGGCCCATTGCACTCCCACGGGGCCTTTTTAAATGCAATCCATAACCCGGATTTGCCAGGAACCCTTCTTACTCCTCCTACTTGCATGTGACACTGGGCTTAGGATCTGCATAGGAAACACACACACAAGCACACACCTACCTTTGTTGCCTGCAGATGCCTCCTTGGCTGTCCCCAAACGGTATCAAACCAACACCCACGGGAAGCTGTAAGCATAGAGGACATGCCTGCACCCCATTGGACTTACCTGTGTGGGTTAAATCCGGGTTATTTGACAACCTATGGCGGTGATGGTTCTGCTCAGGCAGAGCAGTGCTGATGCTCCTCATAAAGCTGTCGCTGCTGTGAAGGTTCTAGGTGACATCACAAATCCCTATGGTTACATACACAACAAAGCTGGGTTGTTGTTGTTTACACTCTGCAAGGCCTGTGGAAGTGAGTGACATCATAGCACTGTAGTTCTGAGGGTTGTAGATGGATGCAACAATCTCCTGTTGCTTCTATGAAGGCCGTAATAGACGACATCACCAAACAGCTCCATAGTCACATACACAGCAAAGGAGAGATGTTGTTTACACCTAGTGATGTCAGTGGTATTGAGTGACATCATAGCACAGTGCTAAGGCTCCTGGGCCTGGACACAGCAGCGGCTGCAATATCTCAACGGAGAATACGTTTATATATATGTGTGTGTGTGCGCGTATATATATATATATATATATATATATATATATATATATATATTTCTCCGCCGAAATCACTTTTAAACCCATTTCCACCTTTTTTTCCCTTCTCTTCCTCTTACTTTTTTTTCACGTTTTTTTACGTTTTTCTCCTTTTCGCCTCTTTTCTGGGCGTATTATTCTTCTTTTTCTTCTTTTTTTTCGTCTAATGCATACCCCATCAGTGCAGCAATGCTTATTCAATACCGCCAGCAGATGGAGACACTGGGGGATAATTTTCTAAGGATTTATACTGATTTTTCCTGTCTGAATTTGTCGCACAGAAAGTTGCAGGCCAAATATGTGCGACATTTCTGCGACTTTAGCTTCTAGAGCATTTTTACAACATTATACATAGGTGCTGAATACATAAAAAGCGACTGTTCAGCGACAGACAAGTCGCATCGGCTGAAAGTAGGCCAGAATGTCAGTCCATGTTGGAGCAGGTTTAGATACAGTCTAAAGCATAGATCTCAAAGTCTGTGCACAGAATTTAGCAAGGGCCTCGCACCTTCTGATGCATCAGGTAGGTGCACAATAGCATAGCCTAACCCTCTGTACTTTGGTCTATATTGATGCGGGACATAGACAGCCAGCTGATGACCAATCCATTAGTGCAATGGATGGCTGGAAGCATTTGTCTTTGCCTTTGCAATACCACAGAAGCAATGCATGGTCAATGTACAGCAATGACACACCTGTGTGAACAGCCAGGAGACCCCCCCCCCCCCCCCCCATGTTATGTTACATAGTTACATAGTTAGTACGGTCGAAAAAAGACATATGTCCATCAAGTTCAACCAGGGAATTAAGGGGTAGGGGTGTGGCGCGATATTGGGGAAGGGATGAGATTTTATATTTCTTCATAAGCATTAATCTTATTTTGTCAATTAGGAACATTCAGCACCCACCCGCTATCAAGGCAGCTGCCTATCATGTCATGCCCTACCTGCACAGGTGTGCTGGCTACTCAAATGATCCAATTAAGGAGGCCATTTAGTCAGCAGCAGCAGAAGTCCTGTGCCTGGACGCTCCAACAGCGGCCAGACACAAGCAGAAGCAGAAGCAGCAGAAGCAGCAGCAGCACCACCTTTTGCTTTTTGGCTGCAGAAGCAGCAGCAGCAAGGCCCACAGGGCTGGCTAGCTGGCTAGCCAGCAAGCAAGCAGGTAGCAATGAAAGTAGGAATCTTTCTTTTTAACCCTGTAAGGGGGTGGTGCACTGTACCCGAAGATACTGCCATATCGGGTCAATGCATAGGGCGACGGAAGCAAGCTTCGAAATCAGCCCCCGTTCTCAAAAATCCATTTAATATATGGTCCCCAGATAGGGGACGTATCAGATATTAAACTGATAAGAACAGATACTACACTTGATCTTAGCCAAAAGGCCGAGAAGCGATAACCGTGAAAGGGGCGGGCCCAACAAGGTCCCCTTCATGGGCACTATCACTGCTTGCTGTCAGGGAGGCTGCCAGACAATTTTCCATGCACACTCTGGGCTGGGGGGCAGTCAACCACCAGTACACACAGCAGAACCTAAACCCATACCATTATTGCTAAGCAGCAAGACAGGGGCCCATTGCACTCCCACGGGGCCTTTTTAAATGCAATCCATAACCCGGATTTGCCAGGAACCCTTCTTACTCCTCCTACTTGCATGTGACACTGGGCTTAGGATCTGCATAGGAAACACACACACAAGCACACACCTACCTTTGTTGCCTGCAGATGCCTCCTTGGCTGTCCCCAAACGGTATCAAACCAACACCCACGGGAAGCTGTAAGCATAGAGGACATGCCTGCACCCCATTGGACTTACCTGTGTGGGTTAAATCCGGGTTATTTGACAACCTATGGCGGTGATGGTTCTGCTCAGGCAGAGCAGTGCTGATGCTCCTCATAAAGCTGTCGCTGCTGTGAAGGTTCTAGGTGACATCACAAATCCCTATGGTTACATACACAACAAAGCTGGGTTGTTGTTGTTTACACTCTGCAAGGCCTGTGGAAGTGAGTGACATCATAGCACTGTAGTTCTGAGGGTTGTAGATGGATGCAACAATCTCCTGTTGCTTCTATGAAGGCCGTAATAGACGACATCACCAAACAGCTCCATAGTCACATACACAGCAAAGGAGAGATGTTGTTTACACCTAGTGATGTCAGTGGTATTGAGTGACATCATAGCACAGTGCTAAGGCTCCTGGGCCTGGACACAGCAGCGGCTGCAATATCTCAACGGAGAATACGTTTATATATATGTGTGTGTGTGCGCGTATATATATATATATATATATATATATATATATATATATATATATTTCTCCGCCGAAATCACTTTTAAACCCATTTCCACCTTTTTTTCCCTTCTCTTCCTCTTACTTTTTTTTCACGTTTTTTTACGTTTTTCTCCTTTTCGCCTCTTTTCTGGGCGTATTATTCTTCTTTTTCTTCTTTTTTTTCGTCTAATGCATACCCCATCAGTGCAGCAATGCTTATTCAATACCGCCAGCAGATGGAGACACTGGGGGATAATTTTCTAAGGATTTATACTGATTTTTCCTGTCTGAATTTGTCGCACAGAAAGTTGCAGGCCAAATATGTGCGACATTTCTGCGACTTTAGCTTCTAGAGCATTTTTACAACATTATACATAGGTGCTGAATACATAAAAAGCGACTGTTCAGCGACAGACAAGTCGCATCGGCTGAAAGTAGGCCAGAATGTCAGTCCATGTTGGAGCAGGTTTAGATACAGTCTAAAGCATAGATCTCAAAGTCTGTGCACAGAATTTAGCAAGGGCCTCGCACCTTCTGATGCATCAGGTAGGTGCACAATAGCATAGCCTAACCCTCTGTACTTTGGTCTATATTGATGCGGGACATAGACAGCCAGCTGATGACCAATCCATTAGTGCAATGGATGGCTGGAAGCATTTGTCTTTGCCTTTGCAATACCACAGAAGCAATGCATGGTCAATGTACAGCAATGACACACCTGTGTGAACAGCCAGGAGACCCCCCCCCCCCCCCCCCATGTTATGTTACATAGTTACATAGTTAGTACGGTCGAAAAAAGACATATGTCCATCAAGTTCAACCAGGGAATTAAGGGGTAGGGGTGTGGCGCGATATTGGGGAAGGGATGAGATTTTATATTTCTTCATAAGCATTAATCTTATTTTGTCAATTAGGAACATTCAGCACCCACCCGCTATCAAGGCAGCTGCCTATCATGTCATGCCCTACCTGCACAGGTGTGCTGGCTACTCAAATGATCCAATTAAGGAGGCCATTTAGTCAGCAGCAGCAGAAGTCCTGTGCCTGGACGCTCCAACAGCGGCCAGACACAAGCAGAAGCAGAAGCAGCAGAAGCAGCAGCAGCACCACCTTTTGCTTTTTGGCTGCAGAAGCAGCAGCAGCAAGGCCCACAGGGCTGGCTAGCTGGCTAGCCAGCAAGCAAGCAGGTAGCAATGAAAGTAGGAATCTTTCTTTTTAACCCTGTAAGGGGGTGGTGCACTGTACCCGAAGATACTGCCATATCGGGTCAATGCATAGGGCGACGGAAGCAAGCTTCGAAATCAGCCCCCGTTCTCAAAAATCCATTTAATATATGGTCCCCAGATAGGGGACGTATCAGATATTAAACTGATAAGAACAGATACTACACTTGATCTTAGCCAAAAGGCCGAGAAGCGATAACCGTGAAAGGGGCGGGCCCAACAAGGTCCCCTTCATGGGCACTATCACTGCTTGCTGTCAGGGAGGCTGCCAGACAATTTTCCATGCACACTCTGGGCTGGGGGGCAGTCAACCACCAGTACACACAGCAGAACCTAAACCCATACCATTATTGCTAAGCAGCAAGACAGGGGCCCATTGCACTCCCACGGGGCCTTTTTAAATGCAATCCATAACCCGGATTTGCCAGGAACCCTTCTTACTCCTCCTACTTGCATGTGACACTGGGCTTAGGATCTGCATAGGAAACACACACACAAGCACACACCTACCTTTGTTGCCTGCAGATGCCTCCTTGGCTGTCCCCAAACGGTATCAAACCAACACCCACGGGAAGCTGTAAGCATAGAGGACATGCCTGCACCCCATTGGACTTACCTGTGTGGGTTAAATCCGGGTTATTTGACAACCTATGGCGGTGATGGTTCTGCTCAGGCAGAGCAGTGCTGATGCTCCTCATAAAGCTGTCGCTGCTGTGAAGGTTCTAGGTGACATCACAAATCCCTATGGTTACATACACAACAAAGCTGGGTTGTTGTTGTTTACACTCTGCAAGGCCTGTGGAAGTGAGTGACATCATAGCACTGTAGTTCTGAGGGTTGTAGATGGATGCAACAATCTCCTGTTGCTTCTATGAAGGCCGTAATAGACGACATCACCAAACAGCTCCATAGTCACATACACAGCAAAGGAGAGATGTTGTTTACACCTAGTGATGTCAGTGGTATTGAGTGACATCATAGCACAGTGCTAAGGCTCCTGGGCCTGGACACAGCAGCGGCTGCAATATCTCAACGGAGAATACGTTTATATATATGTGTGTGTGTGCGCGTATATATATATATATATATATATATATATATATATATATATATATATATATATTTCTCCGCCGAAATCACTTTTAAACCCATTTCCACCTTTTTTTCCCTTCTCTTCCTCTTACTTTTTTTTCACGTTTTTTTACGTTTTTCTCCTTTTCGCCTCTTTTCTGGGCGTATTATTCTTCTTTTTCTTCTTTTTTTTCGTCTAATGCATACCCCATCAGTGCAGCAATGCTTATTCAATACCGCCAGCAGATGGAGACACTGGGGGATAATTTTCTAAGGATTTATACTGATTTTTCCTGTCTGAATTTGTCGCACAGAAAGTTGCAGGCCAAATATGTGCGACATTTCTGCGACTTTAGCTTCTAGAGCATTTTTACAACATTATACATAGGTGCTGAATACATAAAAAGCGACTGTTCAGCGACAGACAAGTCGCATCGGCTGAAAGTAGGCCAGAATGTCAGTCCATGTTGGAGCAGGTTTAGATACAGTCTAAAGCATAGATCTCAAAGTCTGTGCACAGAATTTAGCAAGGGCCTCGCACCTTCTGATGCATCAGGTAGGTGCACAATAGCATAGCCTAACCCTCTGTACTTTGGTCTATATTGATGCGGGACATAGACAGCCAGCTGATGACCAATCCATTAGTGCAATGGATGGCTGGAAGCATTTGTCTTTGCCTTTGCAATACCACAGAAGCAATGCATGGTCAATGTACAGCAATGACACACCTGTGTGAACAGCCAGGAGACCCCCCCCCCCCCCCCCATGTTATGTTACATAGTTACATAGTTAGTACGGTCGAAAAAAGACATATGTCCATCAAGTTCAACCAGGGAATTAAGGGGTAGGGGTGTGGCGCGATATTGGGGAAGGGATGAGATTTTATATTTCTTCATAAGCATTAATCTTATTTTGTCAATTAGGAACATTCAGCACCCACCCGCTATCAAGGCAGCTGCCTATCATGTCATGCCCTACCTGCACAGGTGTGCTGGCTACTCAAATGATCCAATTAAGGAGGCCATTTAGTCAGCAGCAGCAGAAGTCCTGTGCCTGGACGCTCCAACAGCGGCCAGACACAAGCAGAAGCAGAAGCAGCAGAAGCAGCAGCAGCACCACCTTTTGCTTTTTGGCTGCAGAAGCAGCAGCAGCAAGGCCCACAGGGCTGGCTAGCTGGCTAGCCAGCAAGCAAGCAGGTAGCAATGAAAGTAGGAATCTTTCTTTTTAACCCTGTAAGGGGGTGGTGCACTGTACCCGAAGATACTGCCATATCGGGTCAATGCATAGGGCGACGGAAGCAAGCTTCGAAATCAGCCCCCGTTCTCAAAAATCCATTTAATATATGGTCCCCAGATAGGGGACGTATCAGATATTAAACTGATAAGAACAGATACTACACTTGATCTTAGCCAAAAGGCCGAGAAGCGATAACCGTGAAAGGGGCGGGCCCAACAAGGTCCCCTTCATGGGCACTATCACTGCTTGCTGTCAGGGAGGCTGCCAGACAATTTTCCATGCACACTCTGGGCTGGGGGGCAGTCAACCACCAGTACACACAGCAGAACCTAAACCCATACCATTATTGCTAAGCAGCAAGACAGGGGCCCATTGCACTCCCACGGGGCCTTTTTAAATGCAATCCATAACCCGGATTTGCCAGGAACCCTTCTTACTCCTCCTACTTGCATGTGACACTGGGCTTAGGATCTGCATAGGAAACACACACACAAGCACACACCTACCTTTGTTGCCTGCAGATGCCTCCTTGGCTGTCCCCAAACGGTATCAAACCAACACCCACGGGAAGCTGTAAGCATAGAGGACATGCCTGCACCCCATTGGACTTACCTGTGTGGGTTAAATCCGGGTTATTTGACAACCTATGGCGGTGATGGTTCTGCTCAGGCAGAGCAGTGCTGATGCTCCTCATAAAGCTGTCGCTGCTGTGAAGGTTCTAGGTGACATCACAAATCCCTATGGTTACATACACAACAAAGCTGGGTTGTTGTTGTTTACACTCTGCAAGGCCTGTGGAAGTGAGTGACATCATAGCACTGTAGTTCTGAGGGTTGTAGATGGATGCAACAATCTCCTGTTGCTTCTATGAAGGCCGTAATAGACGACATCACCAAACAGCTCCATAGTCACATACACAGCAAAGGAGAGATGTTGTTTACACCTAGTGATGTCAGTGGTATTGAGTGACATCATAGCACAGTGCTAAGGCTCCTGGGCCTGGACACAGCAGCGGCTGCAATATCTCAACGGAGAATACGTTTATATATATGTGTGTGTGTGCGCGTATATATATATATATATATATATATATATATATATATATATATATATATTTCTCCGCCGAAATCACTTTTAAACCCATTTCCACCTTTTTTTCCCTTCTCTTCCTCTTACTTTTTTTTCACGTTTTTTTACGTTTTTCTCCTTTTCGCCTCTTTTCTGGGCGTATTATTCTTCTTTTTCTTCTTTTTTTTCGTCTAATGCATACCCCATCAGTGCAGCAATGCTTATTCAATACCGCCAGCAGATGGAGACACTGGGGGATAATTTTCTAAGGATTTATACTGATTTTTCCTGTCTGAATTTGTCGCACAGAAAGTTGCAGGCCAAATATGTGCGACATTTCTGCGACTTTAGCTTCTAGAGCATTTTTACAACATTATACATAGGTGCTGAATACATAAAAAGCGACTGTTCAGCGACAGACAAGTCGCATCGGCTGAAAGTAGGCCAGAATGTCAGTCCATGTTGGAGCAGGTTTAGATACAGTCTAAAGCATAGATCTCAAAGTCTGTGCACAGAATTTAGCAAGGGCCTCGCACCTTCTGATGCATCAGGTAGGTGCACAATAGCATAGCCTAACCCTCTGTACTTTGGTCTATATTGATGCGGGACATAGACAGCCAGCTGATGACCAATCCATTAGTGCAATGGATGGCTGGAAGCATTTGTCTTTGCCTTTGCAATACCACAGAAGCAATGCATGGTCAATGTACAGCAATGACACACCTGTGTGAACAGCCAGGAGACCCCCCCCCCCCCCCCCCCATGTTATGTTACATAGTTACATAGTTAGTACGGTCGAAAAAAGACATATGTCCATCAAGTTCAACCAGGGAATTAAGGGGTAGGGGTGTGGCGCGATATTGGGGAAGGGATGAGATTTTATATTTCTTCATAAGCATTAATCTTATTTTGTCAATTAGGAACATTCAGCACCCACCCGCTATCAAGGCAGCTGCCTATCATGTCATGCCCTACCTGCACAGGTGTGCTGGCTACTCAAATGATCCAATTAAGGAGGCCATTTAGTCAGCAGCAGCAGAAGTCCTGTGCCTGGACGCTCCAACAGCGGCCAGACACAAGCAGAAGCAGAAGCAGCAGAAGCAGCAGCAGCACCACCTTTTGCTTTTTGGCTGCAGAAGCAGCAGCAGCAAGGCCCACAGGGCTGGCTAGCTGGCTAGCCAGCAAGCAAGCAGGTAGCAATGAAAGTAGGAATCTTTCTTTTTAACCCTGTAAGGGGGTGGTGCACTGTACCCGAAGATACTGCCATATCGGGTCAATGCATAGGGCGACGGAAGCAAGCTTCGAAATCAGCCCCCGTTCTCAAAAATCCATTTAATATATGGTCCCCAGATAGGGGACGTATCAGATATTAAACTGATAAGAACAGATACTACACTTGATCTTAGCCAAAAGGCCGAGAAGTGATAACCGTGAAAGGGGCGGGCCCAACAAGGTCCCCTTCATGGGCACTATCACTGCTTGCTGTCAGGGAGGCTGCCAGACAATTTTCCATGCACACTCTGGGCTGGGGGGCAGTCAACCACCAGTACACACAGCAGAACCTAAACCCATACCATTATTGCTAAGCAGCAAGACAGGGGCCCATTGCACTCCCACGGGGCCTTTTTAAATGCAATCCATAACCCGGATTTGCCAGGAACCCTTCTTACTCCTCCTACTTGCATGTGACACTGGGCTTAGGATCTGCATAGGAAACACACACACAAGCACACACCTACCTTTGTTGCCTGCAGATGCCTCCTTGGCTGTCCCCAAACGGTATCAAACCAACACCCACGGGAAGCTGTAAGCATAGAGGACATGCCTGCACCCCATTGGACTTACCTGTGTGGGTTAAATCCGGGTTATTTGACAACCTATGGCGGTGATGGTTCTGCTCAGGCAGAGCAGTGCTGATGCTCCTCATAAAGCTGTCGCTGCTGTGAAGGTTCTAGGTGACATCACAAATCCCTATGGTTACATACACAACAAAGCTGGGTTGTTGTTGTTTACACTCTGCAAGGCCTGTGGAAGTGAGTGACATCATAGCACTGTAGTTCTGAGGGTTGTAGATGGATGCAACAATCTCCTGTTGCTTCTATGAAGGCCGTAATAGACGACATCACCAAACAGCTCCATAGTCACATACACAGCAAAGGAGAGATGTTGTTTACACCTAGTGATGTCAGTGGTATTGAGTGACATCATAGCACAGTGCTAAGGCTCCTGGGCCTGGACACAGCAGCGGCTGCAATATCTCAACGGAGAATACGTTTATATATATGTGTGTGTGTGCGCGTATATATATATATATATATATATATATATATATATATATATATTTCTCCGCCGAAATCACTTTTAAACCCATTTCCACCTTTTTTTCCCTTCTCTTCCTCTTACTTTTTTTTCACGTTTTTTTACGTTTTTCTCCTTTTCGCCTCTTTTCTGGGCGTATTATTCTTCTTTTTCTTCTTTTTTTTCGTCTAATGCATACCCCATCAGTGCAGCAATGCTTATTCAATACCGCCAGCAGATGGAGACACTGGGGGATAATTTTCTAAGGATTTATACTGATTTTTCCTGTCTGAATTTGTCGCACAGAAAGTTGCAGGCCAAATATGTGCGACATTTCTGCGACTTTAGCTTCTAGAGCATTTTTACAACATTATACATAGGTGCTGAATACATAAAAAGCGACTGTTCAGCGACAGACAAGTCGCATCGGCTGAAAGTAGGCCAGAATGTCAGTCCATGTTGGAGCAGGTTTAGATACAGTCTAAAGCATAGATCTCAAAGTCTGTGCACAGAATTTAGCAAGGGCCTCGCACCTTCTGATGCATCAGGTAGGTGCACAATAGCATAGCCTAACCCTCTGTACTTTGGTCTATATTGATGCGGGACATAGACAGCCAGCTGATGACCAATCCATTAGTGCAATGGATGGCTGGAAGCATTTGTCTTTGCCTTTGCAATACCACAGAAGCAATGCATGGTCAATGTACAGCAATGACACACCTGTGTGAACAGCCAGGAGACCCCCCCCCCCCCCCCCATGTTATGTTACATAGTTACATAGTTAGTACGGTCGAAAAAAGACATATGTCCATCAAGTTCAACCAGGGAATTAAGGGGTAGGGGTGTGGCGCGATATTGGGGAAGGGATGAGATTTTATATTTCTTCATAAGCATTAATCTTATTTTGTCAATTAGGAACATTCAGCACCCACCCGCTATCAAGGCAGCTGCCTATCATGTCATGCCCTACCTGCACAGGTGTGCTGGCTACTCAAATGATCCAATTAAGGAGGCCATTTAGTCAGCAGCAGCAGAAGTCCTGTGCCTGGACGCTCCAACAGCGGCCAGACACAAGCAGAAGCAGAAGCAGCAGAAGCAGCAGCAGCACCACCTTTTGCTTTTTGGCTGCAGAAGCAGCAGCAGCAAGGCCCACAGGGCTGGCTAGCTGGCTAGCCAGCAAGCAAGCAGGTAGCAATGAAAGTAGGAATCTTTCTTTTTAACCCTGTAAGGGGGTGGTGCACTGTACCCGAAGATACTGCCATATCGGGTCAATGCATAGGGCGACGGAAGCAAGCTTCGAAATCAGCCCCCGTTCTCAAAAATCCATTTAATATATGGTCCCCAGATAGGGGACGTATCAGATATTAAACTGATAAGAACAGATACTACACTTGATCTTAGCCAAAAGGCCGAGAAGCGATAACCGTGAAAGGGGCGGGCCCAACAAGGTCCCCTTCATGGGCACTATCACTGCTTGCTGTCAGGGAGGCTTCCAGACAATTTTCCATGCACACTCTGGGCTGGGGGGCAGTCAACCACCAGTACACACAGCAGAACCTAAACCCATACCATTATTGCTAAGCAGCAAGACAGGGGCCCATTGCACTCCCACGGGGCCTTTTTAAATGCAATCCATAACCCGGATTTGCCAGGAACCCTTCTTACTCCTCCTACTTGCATGTGACACTGGGCTTAGGATCTGCATAGGAAACACACACACAAGCACACACCTACCTTTGTTGCCTGCAGATGCCTCCTTGGCTGTCCCCAAACGGTATCAAACCAACACCCACGGGAAGCTGTAAGCATAGAGGACATGCCTGCACCCCATTGGACTTACCTGTGTGGGTTAAATCCGGGTTATTTGACAACCTATGGCGGTGATGGTTCTGCTCAGGCAGAGCAGTGCTGATGCTCCTCATAAAGCTGTCGCTGCTGTGAAGGTTCTAGGTGACATCACAAATCCCTATGGTTACATACACAACAAAGCTGGGTTGTTGTTGTTTACACTCTGCAAGGCCTGTGGAAGTGAGTGACATCATAGCACTGTAGTTCTGAGGGTTGTAGATGGATGCAACAATCTCCTGTTGCTTCTATGAAGGCCGTAATAGACGACATCACCAAACAGCTCCATAGTCACATACACAGCAAAGGAGAGATGTTGTTTACACCTAGTGATGTCAGTGGTATTGAGTGACATCATAGCACAGTGCTAAGGCTCCTGGGCCTGGACACAGCAGCGGCTGCAATATCTCAACGGAGAATACGTTTATATATATGTGTGTGTGTGCGCGTATATATATATATATATATATATATATATATATATATATATATATTTCTCCGCCGAAATCACTTTTAAACCCATTTCCACCTTTTTTTCCCTTCTCTTCCTCTTACTTTTTTTTCACGTTTTTTTACGTTTTTCTCCTTTTCGCCTCTTTTCTGGGCGTATTATTCTTCTTTTTCTTCTTTTTTTTCGTCTAATGCATACCCCATCAGTGCAGCAATGCTTATTCAATACCGCCAGCAGATGGAGACACTGGGGGATAATTTTCTAAGGATTTATACTGATTTTTCCTGTCTGAATTTGTCGCACAGAAAGTTGCAGGCCAAATATGTGCGACATTTCTGCGACTTTAGCTTCTAGAGCATTTTTACAACATTATACATAGGTGCTGAATACATAAAAAGCGACTGTTCAGCGACAGACAAGTCGCATCGGCTGAAAGTAGGCCAGAATGTCAGTCCATGTTGGAGCAGGTTTAGATACAGTCTAAAGCATAGATCTCAAAGTCTGTGCACAGAATTTAGCAAGGGCCTCGCACCTTCTGATGCATCAGGTAGGTGCACAATAGCATAGCCTAACCCTCTGTACTTTGGTCTATATTGATGCGGGACATAGACAGCCAGCTGATGACCAATCCATTAGTGCAATGGATGGCTGGAAGCATTTGTCTTTGCCTTTGCAATACCACAGAAGCAATGCATGGTCAATGTACAGCAATGACACACCTGTGTGAACAGCCAGGAGACCCCCCCCCCCCCCCCCCCCCATGTTATGTTACATAGTTACATAGTTAGTACGGTCGAAAAAAGACATATGTCCATCAAGTTCAACCAGGGAATTAAGGGGTAGGGGTGTGGCGCGATATTGGGGAAGGGATGAGATTTTATATTTCTTCATAAGCATTAATCTTATTTTGTCAATTAGGAACATTCAGCACCCACCCGCTATCAAGGCAGCTGCCTATCATGTCATGCCCTACCTGCACAGGTGTGCTGGCTACTCAAATGATCCAATTAAGGAGGCCATTTAGTCAGCAGCAGCAGAAGTCCTGTGCCTGGACGCTCCAACAGCGGCCAGACACAAGCAGAAGCAGAAGCAGCAGAAGCAGCAGCAGCACCACCTTTTGCTTTTTGGCTGCAGAAGCAGCAGCAGCAAGGCCCACAGGGCTGGCTAGCTGGCTAGCCAGCAAGCAAGCAGGTAGCAATGAAAGTAGGAATCTTTCTTTTTAACCCTGTAAGGGGGTGGTGCACTGTACCCGAAGATACTGCCATATCGGGTCAATGCATAGGGCGACGGAAGCAAGCTTCGAAATCAGCCCCCGTTCTCAAAAATCCATTTAATATATGGTCCCCAGATAGGGGACGTATCAGATATTAAACTGATAAGAACAGATACTACACTTGATCTTAGCCAAAAGGCCGAGAAGCGATAACCGTGAAAGGGGCGGGCCCAACAAGGTCCCCTTCATGGGCACTATCACTGCTTGCTGTCAGGGAGGCTGCCAGACAATTTTCCATGCACACTCTGGGCTGGGGGGCAGTCAACCACCAGTACACACAGCAGAACCTAAACCCATACCATTATTGCTAAGCAGCAAGACAGGGGCCCATTGCACTCCCACGGGGCCTTTTTAAATGCAATCCATAACCCGGATTTGCCAGGAACCCTTCTTACTCCTCCTACTTGCATGTGACACTGGGCTTAGGATCTGCATAGGAAACACACACACAAGCACACACCTACCTTTGTTGCCTGCAGATGCCTCCTTGGCTGTCCCCAAACGGTATCAAACCAACACCCACGGGAAGCTGTAAGCATAGAGGACATGCCTGCACCCCATTGGACTTACCTGTGTGGGTTAAATCCGGGTTATTTGACAACCTATGGCGGTGATGGTTCTGCTCAGGCAGAGCAGTGCTGATGCTCCTCATAAAGCTGTCGCTGCTGTGAAGGTTCTAGGTGACATCACAAATCCCTATGGTTACATACACAACAAAGCTGGGTTGTTGTTGTTTACACTCTGCAAGGCCTGTGGAAGTGAGTGACATCATAGCACTGTAGTTCTGAGGGTTGTAGATGGATGCAACAATCTCCTGTTGCTTCTATGAAGGCCGTAATAGACGACATCACCAAACAGCTCCATAGTCACATACACAGCAAAGGAGAGATGTTGTTTACACCTAGTGATGTCAGTGGTATTGAGTGACATCATAGCACAGTGCTAAGGCTCCTGGGCCTGGACACAGCAGCGGCTGCAATATCTCAACGGAGAATACGTTTATATATATGTGTGTGTGTGCGCGTATATATATATATATATATATATATATATATATATATATATATATATTTCTCCGCCGAAATCACTTTTAAACCCATTTCCACCTTTTTTTCCCTTCTCTTCCTCTTACTTTTTTTTCACGTTTTTTTACGTTTTTCTCCTTTTCGCCTCTTTTCTGGGCGTATTATTCTTCTTTTTCTTCTTTTTTTTCGTCTAATGCATACCCCATCAGTGCAGCAATGCTTATTCAATACCGCCAGCAGATGGAGACACTGGGGGATAATTTTCTAAGGATTTATACTGATTTTTCCTGTCTGAATTTGTCGCACAGAAAGTTGCAGGCCAAATATGTGCGACATTTCTGCGACTTTAGCTTCTAGAGCATTTTTACAACATTATACATAGGTGCTGAATACATAAAAAGCGACTGTTCAGCGACAGACAAGTCGCATCGGCTGAAAGTAGGCCAGAATGTCAGTCCATGTTGGAGCAGGTTTAGATACAGTCTAAAGCATAGATCTCAAAGTCTGTGCACAGAATTTAGCAAGGGCCTCGCACCTTCTGATGCATCAGGTAGGTGCACAATAGCATAGCCTAACCCTCTGTACTTTGGTCTATATTGATGCGGGACATAGACAGCCAGCTGATGACCAATCCATTAGTGCAATGGATGGCTGGAAGCATTTGTCTTTGCCTTTGCAATACCACAGAAGCAATGCATGGTCAATGTACAGCAATGACACACCTGTGTGAACAGCCAGGAGACCCCCCCCCCCCCCCCCCCATGTTATGTTACATAGTTACATAGTTAGTACGGTCGAAAAAAGACATATGTCCATCAAGTTCAACCAGGGAATTAAGGGGTAGGGGTGTGGCGCGATATTGGGGAAGGGATGAGATTTTATATTTCTTCATAAGCATTAATCTTATTTTGTCAATTAGGAACATTCAGCACCCACCCGCTATCAAGGCAGCTGCCTATCATGTCATGCCCTACCTGCACAGGTGTGCTGGCTACTCAAATGATCCAATTAAGGAGGCCATTTAGTCAGCAGCAGCAGAAGTCCTGTGCCTGGACGCTCCAACAGCGGCCAGACACAAGCAGAAGCAGAAGCAGCAGAAGCAGCAGCAGCACCACCTTTTGCTTTTTGGCTGCAGAAGCAGCAGCAGCAAGGCCCACAGGGCTGGCTAGCTGGCTAGCCAGCAAGCAAGCAGGTAGCAATGAAAGTAGGAATCTTTCTTTTTAACCCTGTAAGGGGGTGGTGCACTGTACCCGAAGATACTGCCATATCGGGTCAATGCATAGGGCGACGGAAGCAAGCTTCGAAATCAGCCCCCGTTCTCAAAAATCCATTTAATATATGGTCCCCAGATAGGGGACGTATCAGATATTAAACTGATAAGAACAGATACTACACTTGATCTTAGCCAAAAGGCCGAGAAGCGATAACCGTGAAAGGGGCGGGCCCAACAAGGTCCCCTTCATGGGCACTATCACTGCTTGCTGTCAGGGAGGCTGCCAGACAATTTTCCATGCACACTCTGGGCTGGGGGGCAGTCAACCACCAGTACACACAGCAGAACCTAAACCCATACCATTATTGCTAAGCAGCAAGACAGGGGCCCATTGCACTCCCACGGGGCCTTTTTAAATGCAATCCATAACCCGGATTTGCCAGGAACCCTTCTTACTCCTCCTACTTGCATGTGACACTGGGCTTAGGATCTGCATAGGAAACACACACACAAGCACACACCTACCTTTGTTGCCTGCAGATGCCTCCTTGGCTGTCCCCAAACGGTATCAAACCAACACCCACGGGAAGCTGTAAGCATAGAGGACATGCCTGCACCCCATTGGACTTACCTGTGTGGGTTAAATCCGGGTTATTTGACAACCTATGGCGGTGATGGTTCTGCTCAGGCAGAGCAGTGCTGATGCTCCTCATAAAGCTGTCGCTGCTGTGAAGGTTCTAGGTGACATCACAAATCCCTATGGTTACATACACAACAAAGCTGGGTTGTTGTTGTTTACACTCTGCAAGGCCTGTGGAAGTGAGTGACATCATAGCACTGTAGTTCTGAGGGTTGTAGATGGATGCAACAATCTCCTGTTGCTTCTATGAAGGCCGTAATAGACGACATCACCAAACAGCTCCATAGTCACATACACAGCAAAGGAGAGATGTTGTTTACACCTAGTGATGTCAGTGGTATTGAGTGACATCATAGCACAGTGCTAAGGCTCCTGGGCCTGGACACAGCAGCGGCTGCAATATCTCAACGGAGAATACGTTTATATATATGTGTGTGTGTGCGCGTATATATATATATATATATATATATATATATATATATATATATATATTTCTCCGCCGAAATCACTTTTAAACCCATTTCCACCTTTTTTTCCCTTCTCTTCCTCTTACTTTTTTTTCACGTTTTTTTACGTTTTTCTCCTTTTCGCCTCTTTTCTGGGCGTATTATTCTTCTTTTTCTTCTTTTTTTTCGTCTAATGCATACCCCATCAGTGCAGCAATGCTTATTCAATACCGCCAGCAGATGGAGACACTGGGGGATAATTTTCTAAGGATTTATACTGATTTTTCCTGTCTGAATTTGTCGCACAGAAAGTTGCAGGCCAAATATGTGCGACATTTCTGCGACTTTAGCTTCTAGAGCATTTTTACAACATTATACATAGGTGCTGAATACATAAAAAGCGACTGTTCAGCGACAGACAAGTCGCATCGGCTGAAAGTAGGCCAGAATGTCAGTCCATGTTGGAGCAGGTTTAGATACAGTCTAAAGCATAGATCTCAAAGTCTGTGCACAGAATTTAGCAAGGGCCTCGCACCTTCTGATGCATCAGGTAGGTGCACAATAGCATAGCCTAACCCTCTGTACTTTGGTCTATATTGATGCGGGACATAGACAGCCAGCTGATGACCAATCCATTAGTGCAATGGATGGCTGGAAGCATTTGTCTTTGCCTTTGCAATACCACAGAAGCAATGCATGGTCAATGTACAGCAATGACACACCTGTGTGAACAGCCAGGAGACCCCCCCCCCCCCCCCCCATGTTATGTTACATAGTTACATAGTTAGTACGGTCGAAAAAAGACATATGTCCATCAAGTTCAACCAGGGAATTAAGGGGTAGGGGTGTGGCGCGATATTGGGGAAGGGATGAGATTTTATATTTCTTCATAAGCATTAATCTTATTTTGTCAATTAGGAACATTCAGCACCCACCCGCTATCAAGGCAGCTGCCTATCATGTCATGCCCTACCTGCACAGGTGTGCTGGCTACTCAAATGATCCAATTAAGGAGGCCATTTAGTCAGCAGCAGCAGAAGTCCTGTGCCTGGACGCTCCAACAGCGGCCAGACACAAGCAGAAGCAGAAGCAGCAGAAGCAGCAGCAGCACCACCTTTTGCTTTTTGGCTGCAGAAGCAGCAGCAGCAAGGCCCACAGGGCTGGCTAGCTGGCTAGCCAGCAAGCAAGCAGGTAGCAATGAAAGTAGGAATCTTTCTTTTTAACCCTGTAAGGGGGTGGTGCACTGTACCCGAAGATACTGCCATATCGGGTCAATGCATAGGGCGACGGAAGCAAGCTTCGAAATCAGCCCCCCGTTCTCAAAAATCCATTTAATATATGGTCCCCAGATAGGGGACGTATCAGATATTAAACTGATAAGAACAGATACTACACTTGATCTTAGCCAAAAGGCCGAGAAGCGATAACCGTGAAAGGGGCGGGCCCAACAAGGTCCCCTTCATGGGCACTATCACTGCTTGCTGTCAGGGAGGCTGCCAGACAATTTTCCATGCACACTCTGGGCTGGGGGGCAGTCAACCACCAGTACACACAGCAGAACCTAAACCCATACCATTATTGCTAAGCAGCAAGACAGGGGCCCATTGCACTCCCACGGGGCCTTTTTAAATGCAATCCATAACCCGGATTTGCCAGGAACCCTTCTTACTCCTCCTACTTGCATGTGACACTGGGCTTAGGATCTGCATAGGAAACACACACACAAGCACACACCTACCTTTGTTGCCTGCAGATGCCTCCTTGGCTGTCCCCAAACGGTATCAAACCAACACCCACGGGAAGCTGTAAGCATAGAGGACATGCCTGCACCCCATTGGACTTACCTGTGTGGGTTAAATCCGGGTTATTTGACAACCTATGGCGGTGATGGTTCTGCTCAGGCAGAGCAGTGCTGATGCTCCTCATAAAGCTGTCGCTGCTGTGAAGGTTCTAGGTGACATCACAAATCCCTATGGTTACATACACAACAAAGCTGGGTTGTTGTTGTTTACACTCTGCAAGGCCTGTGGAAGTGAGTGACATCATAGCACTGTAGTTCTGAGGGTTGTAGATGGATGCAACAATCTCCTGTTGCTTCTATGAAGGCCGTAATAGACGACATCACCAAACAGCTCCATAGTCACATACACAGCAAAGGAGAGATGTTGTTTACACCTAGTGATGTCAGTGGTATTGAGTGACATCATAGCACAGTGCTAAGGCTCCTGGGCCTGGACACAGCAGCGGCTGCAATATCTCAACGGAGAATACGTTTATATATATGTGTGTGTGTGCGCGTATATATATATATATATATATATATATATATATATATATATATATATATTTCTCCGCCGAAATCACTTTTAAACCCATTTCCACCTTTTTTTCCCTTCTCTTCCTCTTACTTTTTTTTCACGTTTTTTTACGTTTTTCTCCTTTTCGCCTCTTTTCTGGGCGTATTATTCTTCTTTTTCTTCTTTTTTTTCGTCTAATGCATACCCCATCAGTGCAGCAATGCTTATTCAATACCGCCAGCAGATGGAGACACTGGGGGATAATTTTCTAAGGATTTATACTGATTTTTCCTGTCTGAATTTGTCGCACAGAAAGTTGCAGGCCAAATATGTGCGACATTTCTGCGACTTTAGCTTCTAGAGCATTTTTACAACATTATACATAGGTGCTGAATACATAAAAAGCGACTGTTCAGCGACAGACAAGTCGCATCGGCTGAAAGTAGGCCAGAATGTCAGTCCATGTTGGAGCAGGTTTAGATACAGTCTAAAGCATAGATCTCAAAGTCTGTGCACAGAATTTAGCAAGGGCCTCGCACCTTCTGATGCATCAGGTAGGTGCACAATAGCATAGCCTAACCCTCTGTACTTTGGTCTATATTGATGCGGGACATAGACAGCCAGCTGATGACCAATCCATTAGTGCAATGGATGGCTGGAAGCATTTGTCTTTGCCTTTGCAATACCACAGAAGCAATGCATGGTCAATGTACAGCAATGACACACCTGTGTGAACAGCCAGGAGACCCCCCCCCCCCCCCCCCCCATGTTATGTTACATAGTTACATAGTTAGTACGGTCGAAAAAAGACATATGTCCATCAAGTTCAACCAGGGAATTAAGGGGTAGGGGTGTGGCGCGATATTGGGGAAGGGATGAGATTTTATATTTCTTCATAAGCATTAATCTTATTTTGTCAATTAGGAACATTCAGCACCCACCCGCTATCAAGGCAGCTGCCTATCATGTCATGCCCTACCTGCACAGGTGTGCTGGCTACTCAAATGATCCAATTAAGGAGGCCATTTAGTCAGCAGCAGCAGAAGTCCTGTGCCTGGACGCTCCAACAGCGGCCAGACACAAGCAGAAGCAGAAGCAGCAGAAGCAGCAGCAGCACCACCTTTTGCTTTTTGGCTGCAGAAGCAGCAGCAGCAAGGCCCACAGGGCTGGCTAGCTGGCTAGCCAGCAAGCAAGCAGGTAGCAATGAAAGTAGGAATCTTTCTTTTTAACCCTGTAAGGGGGTGGTGCACTGTACCCGAAGATACTGCCATATCGGGTCAATGCATAGGGCGACGGAAGCAAGCTTCGAAATCAGCCCCCGTTCTCAAAAATCCATTTAATATATGGTCCCCAGATAGGGGACGTATCAGATATTAAACTGATAAGAACAGATACTACACTTGATCTTAGCCAAAAGGCCGAGAAGCGATAACCGTGAAAGGGGCGGGCCCAACAAGGTCCCCTTCATGGGCACTATCACTGCTTGCTGTCAGGGAGGCTGCCAGACAATTTTCCATGCA